>NW_027361728.1:59930000-60155000 GCF_039654945.1 Dendrobates tinctorius | reverse complement strand
TGGCACTTTTTTGAACAAAATCCTCATGATCAGGCCAAGGTTATCTGTAAGAAGTGCGCAAAGACCTTTAGCCGAGGGAAAAATCTGAAAAATTTGAATACCAGTTGCATGCTTAGACATTTAACCAGCATGCACTTGCAAGCGTGGACACAACACCAAACCTCAAGTGCCACATGTGCAACTGATCACAACGAAGGTAGTCAGCAACGCTACATTGTTTCCCCCACTGTAAGCCCACCGGTTAGCACAGCAGCAAATGTTGAGGTGTCGTTGCAAGGCCACAGCAGTCAGGAAATCCCACTGTTATATCAACGAAAGACTGATTCTAGGCCATCAGAAAGAACACCAACTCCATCACCATCATCAACCCTCTCTCAGTCTGCCCTGTCCACCGCTACTTCCACCATATGCAGCTCTCATGTCCAGCTCACCCTCCCAGACACTATGAGTAGGTCAAGAAAGTACTCAGTCTCTCATCCACGTACACTGGGTTTGAACGCCCACATTGCCAAACTAATCTCGTTTGAGATGATGCCCTTTCGGTTGGTGGAAAGCACAGCTTTCCGCGAACTCATGTCCTATGCAGTACCACGCTATGACCTACCCAGTCGCCACTTCTTCTCTCGCAAAGCCATCTCAGCCCTCCACCATCATGTGAAAGACCGCATTGTCCATGCACTCAAGCAGTCAGTGAGCGGAAAGGTGCACCTCACAACTGATGCATGGTCCAGTCGGCATGGCAAGGGCCGTTACGTGTCCATCAGTGCGCACTGGGTTAATGTGGTGGATGCAGGGTCCACAGGGGACAGCGGTGGTGGGACAGTGCTGCCTAGCCCACGGTATAGTAAACAGTTGGCTGTAGGCGTTCCACCCTCCTCCTCCTCCTCCTCCTCCAGAAGCGAAAGCTCGTCCACAGAGCGCAGTCGTACGAGCACTCTATCTGCAGCTGCCACTGTTGTACACGATGTGTCCCCCTATCGAGCAGCTAGTGGAAAGCGTCAGCAGGCTGTGTTGCAGATGATGTGTTTGGGCGACAGACACACCGCCAAGGTGCTGGCCGAGTACTTGAAGCGACAAACTGAGTCATGGCTGGGCAGTGTACATCTTGAGGCAGGCAAGGTAGTTAGTGATAACGGCCATAATTTTGTGGCAGCTATAGCCCTTTCAAAACTCAGCCACATACCTTGCTTGGCTCACACCTTGAACCTGGTGGTGCAGTGCTTCCTCAAAAATTATCCGGAGTTAACAGCCCTGCTCCAGAAGGTGCGAAGACTGTGCGCGCACATCCGCCGGTCACCTGTACACTCCGTTCGTATGCAGAAGCTGCAGCGATTGCTCCACCTTCCCAACCACCGCCTCATTATCGACATTGCAACAAGGTGGAACTCCACCCTGCACATGGTGGAGCGGCTGTGCGAGCAGAGGCAGGCCATAATGCATTTGTGGGAGGATACACGGCCAGGCACTTTGAGAGCAGACATGGAGTTGACAGGTGTGCAGTGGTCGAAGCTGAAAGACCTCTGTAAAGTCCTTCAGTGTTTTGAGGAATGCACACGGCTGGTAAGCGCAGACGACGCCATCCTAAGCATGAGTATCCCACTTATGCGTCTGCTCATGCAAACTTTGACGCACCTTAAGGAGCAGGCGTCTGCAGCCAATGTTGATGAGGAGGAAGAGGAGGAGGGAATCCTTGATGACATTCAGCCATTGTCTGCTCAGGGACCTCTCCTGGATGAGGTGGAGGAAGAAGAGGAGGAGGAGGATGATGGGGATGATTACTTAGGGGAGGAGGATGCATCTCGTGGGGCAAGTGAAAATGTTGGTGTGGCAAGGTCTGGTACAGGGTTTGTGCGTGACTGGAGGGATGTGGATTTGCCAGAAAGTGCTCCTCCAACCAGCACTCGCAGTGCATCATTGACACCGGGAACATTGGCCCACATGTCAGATTATGCCTTGCGGATCCTAAAAAGGGACCCCCGCATTGCCAAAATGATGAACGATGACGACTACTGGTTGGCCAGCATCCTGGATCCACGCTATAAAGGCAAATTACAAAACATCATGCCTCAGGAGAACCTTGACCTAATATTGGCTAATAAACAAGCAACTCTGGTAAATCGGTTGCTTGAGGCATTCCCAGCACACAGCAGCGGTGATGGTTCTCACACGAGCCGTACGGGCCGGGGGCAGCTTGGCAGAGGTGTTCGTGGTGCACACAGCAGAAGTGGCGTTGGAGACAGGGGTTTCATGACAATGTTGTGGACTGATTTTTCAAATACCGCTCACACAACTGGTAATACTGCATCGATGGAAAGTGACAGGAGACAGCAGTTGTCAACCATGGTTACAAACTACTTTTCCTCCCATATCGATGTTCTCCCACACAGGTCATTCCCCTTTGACTATTGGGCCGCTAAACTGGACACCTGGCCTGAATTGGCACAATATGCCTTACAGGAGCTCGCTTGCCCAGCTGCAAGTGTGCTATCGGAAAGAGTCTTCAGTGCAGCTGGATCAATCCTGACAGAAAAAAGGACCCGTCTGTCAACCCAAAATGTGGATGATCTAACCTTCATTAAAATGAACCATGCATGGGTTTCCAAGGATTTTGTCCCACCTTCCCCTGATGACACATAGGGTGACAGAAAAATGGCTTGCTTTGGTCCACCTCTTCCTGGGACTTGACCTATTTCGCCTTTTGCATCAGCTGAATGTCCAACATCAACATATGCCACTTTCTAAAACTCCCTAACTGTGCTGCCTCCCCCCCCCAATGGCCGGGGTCACCACCTAGCGCACGACACCGTGCGAGTGCCGTTGCCCTGGACAGGTGGGTAGGCCGACTCTTGGGCGCGGGCACTGGCACAGGGTCCCTCATAGTGTAATCAAGTGTCTCTGACGGTGGTGGTGCACACCCGCCGTCAGACACACCGCTGTACTATGAGGGGCCCAGTGCCAGTACCGACGCCCACGAGTGGGCCCCCTTGCTTGGGCAGGGCCCCAGCATTTGCAATCTTTACCTCTCCCTGCTCCTCCGCTGTGTAATCTGGGCCGTCAAATCCATACTGTGCCTGACACCGTCTGAGCCTGCCTCCTGAGACATATATTTTGAATGTGTACGCTATCCATACATGTTATCCGGGGATACGGTACCCTTTCTAACCTTTGTGCAATCACGTGCAATCCATACTGGGCCTAACACCGTCTGAGCCTGCCTCCTGAGACATATATTTTGAATGTGTACGCTATCCATACATGTTATCCGGGGATACGGTACCCTTTATAACCTTTGTGCAATCACGTGCAATCCATACTGGGCCTAACACCGTCTGAGCCTGCCTCCTGAGACATATATTTTGAATGTGTACGCTATCCATACATGTTATCCGGGGATACGGTACCCTTTCTAACCTTTGTGCAATCACGTGCAATCCATACTGGGCCTAACACCGTCTGAGCCTGCCTCCTGAGACATATATTTTGAATGTGTACGCTATCCATACATGTTATCCGGGGATACGGTACCCTTTCTAACCTTTGTGCAATCACGTGCAATCCATACTGGGCCTAACACCGTCTGAGCCTGCCTCCTGAGACATATATTTTGAATGTGTACGCTATCCATACATGTTATCCGGGGATACGGTACCCTTTCTAACCTTTGTGCAATCACGTGCAATCCATACTGGGCCTAACACCGTCTGAGCCTGCCTCCTGAGACATATTTTGAATGTGTACGCTATCCATACATGTTATCCGGGGATACGGTACCCTTTCTAACCTTTGTGCAATCACGTGCAATCCATACTGGGCCTAACACCGTCTGAGCCTGCCTCCTGAGACATATATTTTGAATGTGTACGCTATCCATACATGTTATCCGGGGATACGGTACCCTTTCTAACCTTTGTGCAATCACGTGCAATCCATACTGGGCCTAACACCGTCTGAGCCTGCCTCCTGAGACATATATTTTGAATGTGTACGCTATCCATACATGTTATCCGGGGATACGGTACCCTTTATAACCTTTGTGCAATCACGTGCAATCCATACTGGGCCTAACACCGTCTGAGCCTGCCTCCTGAGACATATATTTTGAATGTGTACGCTATCCATACATGTTATCCGGGGATACGGTACCCTTTCTAACCTTTGTGCAATCACATGCAATCCATACTGGGCCTAACACCGTCTGAGCCTGCCTCCTGAGACATATATTTTGAATGTGTACGCTATCCATACATGTTATCCGGGGATACGGTACCCTTTCTAACCTTTGTGCAATCACGTGCAATCCATACTGGGCCTAACACCGTCTGAGCCTGCCTCCTGAGACATATATTTTGAATGTGTACGCTATCCATACATGTTATCCGGGGATACGGTACCCTTTCTAACCTTTGTGCAATCACGTGCAATCCATACTGGGCCTAACACCGTCTGAGCCTGCCTCCTGAGACATATATTTTGAATGTGTACGCTATCCATACATGTTATCCGGGGATACGGTACCCTTTCTAACCTTTGTGCAATCACGTGTAATCCATACTGGGCGTGAGAACGGCTGGCGAGCTGTTAAGCAAGCTACAGCACCTGTGGTTTGCACACGTAAGTTTTTCATTTTTTCAGGAATGACGGTTAGGCCTAATTCCGGAACTGCAGTTGACCTGCACTTACTGGGAAATCATTGTTCACGGGTAATAATTGTAATCAGTGATCCCCATCACTAACGTTGTTCAGCGGGTTATCTGCACCTGTAAGCGACAAACGCTGGCCTTTTCAGTGTAGCGCACATGCAGCCACAGACATGTAAGGGCATGACACACCAGTTATTGGCCAATCTCATGTTCCAGAGCCTCACGTGTCCCTCTAGTAAGCCGGACTCGGACCGCGGGGCATGACGGAGTCTCGTTCGTTAACGGAATTAAGCTTGCAATGTGTGCATCTGTTCTGTAGCTGGCATGGTTGAGGTTTCCCAGGTGGAGTCGAATTTAACCGTAGGCTCCACTCCTGGTGGTGCCCTTCTGGACATTCCTTTAAGGTTCAGCTTTGCAACCATACTGCCCACGTAAAACAAACACTTTGCCTTCATGAACGCTGTTTGGAGGGTCATGACTTGTGGGAATAACGCCGCCCAATCAGTTAACCTGCTAGAGAGATCCTTCGTTGCTCCCAAGCATGACATCACACTCCCTAGGAAGAAGGTAATGCCACTGTGGCGACCGTACTCCTGGGGGCGACACAAGTGCACTGATGCCCAGCCACTGCTCGATGAATCTGCTGGTACATTGACCCAGACCACTACATTCCCCTCGCACGCTACACGGCCTGAATCTGACCCTGATGAAACTCAGGTTACCCTTCCCATATACAGTTCCATCTTACACGGTGACAAAGAGGAAGCTGCAGATGAAAGTGCAGGTTCGGCCCACCCGCCATCAGACACACCACCGTACTATCAGGGGCCCTGTGCCAGTGCCGTCGCCAACGAGTGGGCCCCCCCTGCTTGCTCAGGATCACAGCACTTGCAAGGTTGAAATACTGTGCAGTGAGATGGAAGATGGGGACGACGAGGAGTCCAGACTAGTACAGGGATTCCCTAGCGAGGAGACTTATTTGATTGTTTTCAATGTTGGGACAGCAATTTTTGGGGAGCACGTTACTCTGGAGAATGATAGATGGGGCCCACCATACACTGGAACATTCCAAAGGTGGACATCAGACACTGGAGCAGCATTTACAGGGCCCATTATACACTAGAGCATTAGAAATGGGGCCCATTATGTTTGGAGCATTATTTGGGCCCATAAGACAGTGGAGCTTCATCCATGGGTACCAACACATACTGTAGCATTATGTGGAGCTCATCATATACTGTTTCAAACATTATATGGGACCAATGATTCTGTATGGAGAAATAGATGGGCCTCGTCATGAGATGTAAAAAGTGAAGTATTTTTCATTGTACTATACCGCTATTTCTCTGCCGTATCGGAGCATGATCATTGATGAGTTGTGGTATGTGTTAAAGGGGCGCTCTTTCGCCCAGGGCACATGAAAACCTGCAGCCAGCCCTCCCCCCCCACAACTTTAGCCAAATAACCCCCATTTTTCAGTGCGTAACTTGTATTATGAAGTTAATTAAGGTTGACAAGCTTAAGTAAGAAGAATTGATGCTTTTGGCATTCAAATGGGCACTGTAGGTGTGTTTCCTGTCCTCCTCTCACTGCCGACTTTTATTCCCCATTGACTTACATTGGGTTTCGTGTTTCGGGACGACCCCGACTTTTCCCTATAATCGGACGATCTTGCTCGACCCGACTTTTGGAAAAGTCGGGTTTCACGAAACGAAACGCGACCCTAAAAAACCAAAAGTCGCTCAACTCTACTCACTACCAAACCTGGCTGGAGATTCGCTGGCACAAACCACACATCGCTCTCCTGCTTGATGGCATTCCAGAGCTCCTGTGCTGTGTGGCTCCGATTCCCCAAAGAAATTCATTTAAGGATGGCCTGTTGACGTTTGGCCACACTTGTGCTCATATCCGGCCTAACAGGCTCATGCAGTGCTGATTCCGAGGAACTAGAGTAGGAGGAGGACTCACTATGTACAGACTGCATTCCTGCAATCCTTGGAGTTGGCAGAATACGTACAGAGCCACTCTCCAGATCTGTACCTGGCTCCACAACATTGACCCAATGGGCAGTGAGGGAAAGGTATCGTCCCTGTCCATGGCTACTGGTCCACGCATCAGTGGTCAGGTGGACCTTGCTACTGACGGCGTTTAGTAGCGCATTTTTAAGTTTTCCCTCCACATGCTTTTGCAGGGCAGGGACGGCTTGCCTGCTGAAATAAAAGCGGCTGGGCACATTGCATTGTGGAACTGCCAATGACATCAAGTTCCAGAAGGTGTCAGTCTCCATCAGCCTGAATGACAGCATCTCAAGGGCCAGTAGTTTGGCAATGCCGGCATTCAGAGCCAGTGCTCGTGGATGGTTTGCTCAGTATGGCCGCTTTTTCTCCCATGCCTGTGCTACCGATTGCTGGTGAGTGGCCTGGGAGTGTGCTGATGACTGGGAACGTGGTTCAGTGGGTGGAATTTCACTGGGTCTCTGGACAACAGTGGCAGAGGTTCTTCCATGGCGTTCCAGTGAGGAAGCCGAACCAGCTGTGTGTGAGCTGGAGGAAGAGGACCCAACACGAGCTGAAGAGGTGGTAGGTGCTGCTGAAGGTTGGCCTACATCTTCAGTGTGTCTGTGTAACTCCACCTCATGCTTGGTACGCACATGTTTCCACATATTTGTGGTATTGAGGTTGCTCACATTTTTCCCTCGTTTAACTTTCTGATGACACAGCTTGCATTTGACAAAGCAAATGTCATCTGCAACTGTGTCAAAAAAAGACCACGCACTGCAAGTCCTGGGAGCGCCCGTTTTGTGTTTTGGAAGAGGATTTCTCCTCACGGGTACCAAAGTGGAGGCTACAGGCAACCAAGTCTGCCCCCGCCCTCTCCCTCCTCTTTTGGCCCTTCGGGGAATCTCTTCCTCAGAGCTCCTCCCACCACCTTCCTGTGGCTGACGCCATGATGGGTCAAGGACCTCATCATCTCCACTCCCCTCTTCAAGCACCGGCTGGTCCTGGGTTGTCTCGCCAGCACCTTACGCACCAGAAATTGGCAACTGAGTCTCATCATCATCAGATGAGTTCTGACGTGTGCTGACAATAGGCACTGGCCCACCCGCCTCTTCAGATTCAGAGGGACAAAGCAGTTGCGCATCACTGCATACTCCCTCTTCTTCACGCTCTAGAATGCTGCTTGGCTGGCCACCTCTTTCCAAGCCAACAGATTCTGAGAACAGAAGTAAAGATTGAGATGGCTCCTGTCCAGGGCTCTCAGACTGCCTGGGCAATTTGGCAGGTGGTGAAGAGACAGATGGTTGCTCTTCAGTGCTCTGGCCCTGGGAGGATGCAGAAGTCATTGAAGTGGATGCGTTAGCTGCCATCTATCCAACAACGGCTTCAATTTGTTCGTCACGCAGCAGTGGGGTATGGCAAGGTCCTACAAAGCTGCGCATGAAGGACTGTTGCCTGGTAAAAGTGGGGGATGCCGGGTCACTGGTGGCCGCAGCAGACACCGAATCCCCACGTCCTCTCCCTGCTGAATCCCCCCGTCCTCTCCCTGCTGAAACTCCACGGCCACGACCACGTGCCTTACTCCCTGCCTTCTTCATCTTGGTAGACTGATAAAGATAGGCAGAAAAGTAAAAAAGGGGTGGCTTAGTGTTCTTATTCCTGAACACCTGCTAACCAGTATAAGAAACACTAATTTGGCTAAGAGTGTGTGTACTACACTTTAATATGATCTAATGTGGCCTAGACAACTCTAAAGTGGAGTGTTTGGTGAACTTTATTTCCTTTTTTTTGGGGGGGGGAAATAAAAGGATGTGACCAAAGTTTGAAAGCTATAGTATCACAAACTTTTTGGAGCGATTACAATGCAGGAAGCTAACCTACAATGCAATTGATGAGGCTCCAAAAAATAGGGTGATACTAGTCTGGCTGGCCCTGAAGGGCACCAGCCAGCAAAAAGGCTCCTCTATCTAATCCTATATAGTGTTTGCAACCAACCAATGACAATGGATGCGGATGGAAGCACACTAATATAGGAGCAAAAATCTGGACAAATTAGCTGCAAAAAAAGGACTATGTATGAGGCAGTGACGCATGCTGAGCGGACTACAGCCAGCGGTGGCTGTAGAACACACTGCAACGTGAGCTGCACTCACACACAGAGAGACCTACCAGACAGCCAGAAACAGTGCAGAGAAAAGGGCTATAGCACTGAAAGGCTGCTGAAAGGCTCCGCTGTCCACTCCTTTAGTGTTTGCAACCAACGTATATGGATACGTATGGAAGCACACTATACAGGAGAAAAAAAAAGCAGCAATAAAAGAAAAATGTGTATGAGGCAGAGACACACGCTGGGCGGCCTACAAGCAGACGTGCCTGCAGGACACACTACACAGCGAGGGTCTGCACTCACACAGCCCTTGCAGACAGCTATTAAAACAGCGATGCTGGGCTAAAAAATGCTACAGTGGTGGATTATGTAGCCTGGGTAGAGCAATAGATATGATTGATGATCGCTATTTCTAACTGTCCCTCACAGTCTTCAACAGCAGCCTGTCCCTAACTGAATTCACAGCAGAGTGAACCCGAAATGGCGGCTGCTGCGGTTTTTATAGTGCATCATGACATAATTTCAGCAGCCAATCACAGCCATGCCAGTAGTTAACATGCCTACATGCCTAACAGGATGTGCCCACACTTCTGAGGATCCCCATTGGCTGAATCAAATCGAGCGGGCTCCTAGCATTATGGGAACTTCCGTTTCCGGTATTCGATATGAAAAAAGTATCGGAACTAAGTATTGGAATTCCGATACAGCGAATATCGGCCAATACCCGATACTTGCGGTATCGGAATGCTCAACACTAGTCATTAATGCTTTCTGTGGATTTATACCACTACAATTTGAGGTAATATAGGACAAGGAGAATGAGAAGTCTAATGGTTAAGATTGAAAAATAGCAATATTTTATTAATTTAATAATGGGAATATTATATTAAAGTTCATAAAAAAGACAAACGACAAGACAGATGATAGTCTTAGATAATGCATTTAGGCAAATTCACCAAATGTATAATAATAAAAAAGTAATATTTTAGCAGGGGTTATTGTGGCGCCCCTGAGGCTCAGTTACCACAGAGGTACTGCACCTCCTCCTGAGGTGTGGTACCCCACCATCCAGGTAAGTTGGAGGCTCCTGACCACGCTCCAACACCTGCATCCCACACAACACAGTAGTTCAGCAAAGCCACATTGCGGCTCCCTGCTTGGAGTGTAGCAGAGCACCTTTGGTGGCTCCCTGCTTGGAACACGAAACGTGCTGGGAGGCGAGTGGAGTTAGAATACATAAAAGAGCGGGAGAGTTTAGGATTAGAGGTCAGTCAGTCAGAGAGTCACTCAGAGAGGAGTGAGGAACGAAGATCCCTGGAAGAGGGATGGAGGAAGGAGGTGCTGCAGCAGATCTCAGTGACCTGGGTCTGCTGGCACGGGAAAGGAAAGAAGTAGAAAGACATTGAACCGAAACCTGATCTTCCATAAGAAGGAAAGACTAGTATGGAACGTAGGAGTAAAAGGGAACAGACGACGTGGGTTAGAGGAAGAACCCTGCCTAGAAGTTCTAAGCGCAAGGCCGGGGCCCGGTCCCCGAGGTTGTATGGACACTAATGGTTCAACAGCAGACACCAGTGGAGTAGTGGGCTGTGAATACACTACTCCCATACACTACTCCCATCTAAGACTTGGGGGCACAACAACAACATTGATAGTGAGCCGGGACTCAGGAGTAAGGAGTCCCCGAAGCAGGCTACAGCTGTCTGCTGTACAAGTAGAGTTCTTGGGAACATCTGTCAGGAGGCACTCCAGTGTAACTCAGTACTAGGAGTACTTCACACTTAAAGGCGCTATAAGAGGAGACGTTCGGAAAGGCACATGTTGGCGGAGTGTTGGAAGGGAGCATTCCATCTGGCCTAGAGGTAGATTGAGTCCCTGACCCAGAGGACACAGCACGGAGGCAGGCACCTGTGTGTACTACAGACTGTGAGTAAAGCTTTGGAACTACAAGCCCTGGTGTCCTCCATTCATTCTTGCGCCAACGCACCCAGCACCGCTACATCTGGGTACCAGCTTCTACACCGCTCATGCCTCTCCTCTCCCCCTACATCTACACTGCCCTCGGGCTACAGCTCCACCTGTGGGGAGCTTTACTACTGCAACACACAACCAGCCCCAGAGGATCTGCATGCAGCGTCGGCTCAACATCTCACTTGCCGAACACCACAGGTGGCGTCACGAGCTATTCATTTACATTCCATCATTTCCAATCTCTCCTTTTTACATTGGGTGCCCAGGGCCACGGACCGGGTCACCGCTGCTGTGACACATCCCGCTGACACCGGCCCGGTACCAAGTACCCCACAGCCCTGGGAGGACGACCCATTATTAAGCAAATGCATAGAAGATAGTAGGTTTGATTATCAATAAGAGAAGATGCAAATAGATCTAGGCAGCGTCTAGCAATATAAAGTCCCATGCAATGTGGCCAAAAATAGGAGCACTACTGCTAACAACATATCTTACCCTTGCATGGCAGAGAGAAAGACTAGGGCTGTCTTAAAACAGATAACGCAATCCCCAACATGCGTATCACGTATTTGGTATCCGTGCTTCCTCAAGGGAGGGCTAAAACTATCGTCTGTCATGCCTCTTTTGTGCACTTTAACCCCTTTCCGACATTGGGCATAATAGTACACCAATGTCGGACTCCCTCCCTTTAATGTGGGCTCCGGCGGTGAGCCCACATCTTTCCCAGGACATGTCAGCTGTTTTGAACAGCTGATATGTGCCTGGAACAGCCATGGGTGGAATCGCAAAACACCCGTGGCTATTAACCCATTAAATGCCGCTGACAGCGGCATTTAACAGGCGCTTCCGGCAAGCGCGCCGGAAATCCACCCACTGGTAACCCCCGTGACGTGATCGCAGGTCTCTGGTGGGTTGGCATGACAACCAGAGGTCTCCTGGAGACCTCCATGATTGTCACTGCCGGCTTGCTATTGAAGCATGCCAAAAGTAAAACAATATTTTTAAAAATATGAAAAAATATTAAAAAAATATAAAAGTTCAAATCACTCCCCTTTTGCTCCATTCAAAATAAGCCAATAAAAAAATCAAACATACACATATTCAGTATCGCTGCGTTCAGAATCGCCCAATCTATCAAAAAAAAAAGGCTTAACCTGATCACTAAATGGCATAGCGAGAAATAAGTCAAAACGCCAGAATTAGGTTTTTTTGGTCGTCACGGCATTACATTTAAATGCAATAATGATTGTATCTGCACCAAAATGGTATCATTAAAAATGTCAGCTCGGCACGCAAAAAATAAGCTCTCACCTAACACGAGATCGCGAAAAATGGAGACGCTATGGGTATCGGAAAATGGCGCAATTTTTTTTTAACCACGTTTGGAATTTTTTTTCACCACTTTGATAAAAAAGAACCTAGACATGTTTGGTGTCTATGAACTCGTAATGACCTGGAGAATCATAATGGCATTCTTAGCATTTATTGAACCTAGTGAAAAATCCAAACAAAAAACAAGTGTGGGGTTGTACTTTTTTGCAATTTCACTGCGCTTGGAATTTTTTTCTGTTTTCGAGCACACAACATGGTAAAACCAATGGTGTTGTTCAAAAGTCCAACTCATCCCGCAAAAAAACAAGCCCTTACATGGCCATATTAATGGAAAAATAAAAAGTTATGGCTCTGGGAAGAACGGGAGCGAAAAATGAAAACGTTAAACCGAAAATACTTCTGGGGTTTATTATTATTATTATTATTATTATTTATATAGCACCATTGATTCCATGATGCTGTACATGAGAAGGGGTTACATACAAATTACCGATATCACTTACAGTAAACAAACTTACAATGACAGACTGATACAGAGGGGAGAGGACCCTGCGCTTTCGGGCTTACATGCTACAGGATGGTGGGGAAGGAGACAGTAGGTTGGTGGGTTGCAGCAGGGTTTAAGGGGTTAATATAATATTCACTGGATTAAATTAAGAAAAAAAATCTATTTATGTAGACTCCTCATTCCCCTTGTCCTACATGCTTGTTTGGAGTGTTTTTTTTGTGTGTGGTATGTGGCACCCAAATTGGTGCAATAGCTCACCATTAATATGCTATTTGGTGTTTTTTGCTAATTTAAAGTATGCATATAACTAATATAGTTTGTGTGCAAAGCATTTTCCTCACTTCTACATTGTGCACAATTATTAGGCAAGTGAGTATTTTGACCATATCATTTTTTCACATATTTTCCAACTCCAAGCTATATAAACTGTAATGCTTGTTGGATGAAGCAGGCCAGGTGATATGTATTTGTGTAATGACAGAGGGTGAGGCCTAAGGATATCATCCTTTATCATGGTTTTCAGAATTACTACTTGTTTTCCACAGGTGAAGTCAGTTAAAAAAAGAAATTTAGAGAGAATCTGTCAGCAGGTTTTTGCTATTTAATCTAAAAGCAGCATGATGTGAGGGTGGAGAGCCTGAATCCAGTGATGTGTGAGTTGCTTAGCAGCTTACTCTAGTTTTAATACAATCAGAAGATTATCACTGCAGGACTAGGTGTCATGTGCAAGCCAGTCAGGCTAATCTGTATAAATCTGTGGACAGACTTTTCAAAGGCTTTATAGACTGATGAGATGAGTATGACTCTTGATGGACAAGATGTATGGGCCCATGACTGTATCCATAATGGACAAAGACCTCTACACTGACTCAGACACAAGCAAGGTGGAGATGAGGTACTGCCATTGGCTGGTATTATTTAAGATGAGCTAGATGGACCTGTTTGGGTTGAAGACACTTTGTTCAAGCAGCAGTCCATAAAAAAAGTCTGCATCTTTCAAGAAAGCCATGAATTTTATGCGGGTTAATGTTCCATCAAAACATCAAAGTCTCCACTGCTTGGCAGCCAGTAATGCCTTAAATATGAAAGAATAATGACATGGACCCTTCTTCACTTGACTTTTGGGTGCTACCCAAAAAGTTGGACGTCAGATGAAGAAATTGAAAGACTCCATAGATTGAAGCTTTTCAATCACTGATTTTTTATTTAAATGCAAAAAAATTATTTTTGTACCTTGAGTAGTTTGGTTATTATTCTAACTTTAATATGCGAAAATAAACTATTGATTTGTAAAATTTCAGTTATTAATTTAGTTGCCTAATAATTTTGTGCATTCTCCTAAAAAAGAATAAATTTCATTTTTACTTTCTCAAATATTTAGGTTTTTAACACTTTGGATTTACTGACAACACAGTAGTTGTTCCATAATAAAAATTAATCATCAAAAATAAAAATTGTCTATTAATTGTGCACACAGTATATTCCTGGCCTTGTGAAATGTTGACAAATTGGTCATTTATGCTTTCTGTTGAGCTGTGCCCATTCAATTGCACTACAATTTAAAGTAAGAATATACTAACTATACTTAGTGTACAAAGCATTTTAATAACTACTTCATCCAGATACCACTGTTCCCTCCATTTTTTTCTTCTTCATGTGAAGGCACACCTCCCAATTTTTGAAGAACAGAGAGAGGGATAAATCATGCGGTTCAAATCCAGGATTGCCTGCTGTATCTGGGACGGTTGGGAGAGGACAGAATTGATTCACTGGACTCTAGTCCAGCGTCCAGGACAGTGGTACTTGGTGGCTGAACGGGAGGCTGTGAATCATAGAATCGTAAAGTTGGAAGGGACCTCCTGGGCCATCTGGTCCAACCCCCTGCTCAAAGCAGGATTCGCTAAATCATCCCAGGCAGATGTCTGTCCAGCCTCTGTTTGAAGACTTCTATTGAAGGGGAACTTACCACCTCTAGTGGCAGCCTGTTCCACTGATTGATCACTCTAACTGTCAAAAAGTTTTTTCTAATATCTAATCTGTGTCTCCTCCCATTCAGTTTCATCCCATTGCTTCTAGTCTTACCTTGTGCAAATGAGAATAAAGATGATCCTTCTACAATATGACAGCCCTTGAGATTTTTGTAGACAGCTATTAAGTCTCCTCTCAGTCTTCTCTTCTGCAAGCTAAACATTCCCAAATCCTGCAACCTTTCCTCATAAGACAGTGTTTGCAGTCCGGTCACCATTCTGGTCGCTCTTTTCTGAACTTGCTCCAGTTTGTTGATGTCTTTTTTAAAATGTGGCACCCAAAACTGGACACAGTATTCCAGATGAGGTCTGACCAAAGAGGAGTAGAGGGCAATAATGATTTCACGTGATCTAGACTGTATGCTTCTGTTAATACATCCTAGAATTGCATTTGCCTTTTTTACTGCTGCATCACACTGTTGACTCATATTCAGTCTGTGATCTATTAGTATAACCAAGTCTTTTTCACATGTGCTGTTGCTTAGCTCTATTCCTCCCATTCTGTATATGCTATTTTCATTTGTATTGCCCAGATGTAGTACTTTGCATTTTTCCCTGTTAAAAACCATTCTGTTAGTTGCTTCCCACTGCTCCAGTTTATTTATATATTTTTGAATCCTCTCTCTCTTCTCTAGTACTAGCTATCCCTCCTAGCTTTGTATCATCAGCAAATTTAACCAGTTTACCCTCAATTCCTTCATCTAAGTCTTTGATATAGATGTTGAACAATACAGGGCCCAGGACAAAGCCCTGTGGTACCCCACTTGAGACATACTTCCAACTGGATGTGCAGCCATCCAGAATCTCCTCTTACCTTCCGGAGTCCCTGGCACAGTTTTTGATTAGCCAGGGCTGGAGCTATGTCATTTCTAGTTGGGACTTGTGAATTTATTTGTTCATTCATTCATTCATTTGCTTTTTATTATTTTTAGTAGTTTTCTAGGAACAAAATAATCTGACTTTTTCTTCACCTCAGTATGCAAGTACAAAGAACTAAACTGCGGTATACAATGTACATGTACTGTATAATCTGCATCTGAGTTCATTGCCTGACAATATTAAGATTGCCAAATTCCCTTATGTTCATCATTATGGGCTGTGGCTCCTAGCTAAAGCTGCTGCGTGAGAACATGGAGACGTGAGTCTAAGTCACAGGGAAACCCGAAGGCAGGAGAATAAGTGAACAGAGTCGGTTTGACCTGGCGGGGTACCGGGGATTTCACTGGTGGGCCCTTGGTAGTGGAAACAGAAGGAGAGAAGAGGAGAAAAAAATGTCTGTAATTTGTTAGGGGCGTGGGCCCTTTAAAAGCGCAGGCAGAGAAGCAGGGGCGCACGCACGCAGCGTTCATTATATGAACCACGGCGCCGGACGTCCCATGGCTGTCTGTCACATGTGCGCCCGTCATCACCGGCGTATGACGTCAGTGTCATGCGCCGCATGCGAGGGGTGCACATCAGCCACCGGACTCTGCTAGGTCGGCGGCCATTTTGATATGTGTGCGCTAACCTGCAGATGAGGAGGAGGAGGACAACGACACCCGGTGCTGGGAGTGCAGTAAGGTAAGAGGAATCTTCTCTTTCTTTCTCTCTCTCTGTCTCTTTGTCTCTCCATAAAGCCAGGATAAGGGGCCAGGATGGATATATGATGGGGGGCCGGGAAAAAAGGACCAGGATGGATATATGGAGACAAGTAAAAAGGACCAGGATGGATATAAGGAAGGCGGTAGGATGGATATATGGGGGTCAGGATAAAAGGACCAGGATAGATACAAGGGGGTGACAGGATGGATATATGGGGGGGCAGGAAAAAAGGACCAGAATGGATATAAGGGGGTGGCAGGATGGATATATGTGGGGCAGGAAAAAAGGACCAAGATGGATACATATGGGAAGGCCAGGATATGTATATGGGGGGGCAGGATGGATAAAATATTGGTAAGTAAGATGAGAAAGCTTGGACTAGGGGAAAATGTGTGTAGATGGGTAGGTAGCTGGCTTAGTGATAGAAAACAAAGAGAGGTTATTAATGGTGAATACTCAGATTGGGCCAGGGTTACTAGTGGGGTACCACAGGGTTCTGTATTGGGCCCCCCACTATTTAATATATTTATTAATGATCTAGTGGATGGCTTACACAGTAAAATATCAGTATTTGCAGATGATACAAAACTATGTAAGGTAGTTAACACAAAGGAGGACAGTTTGCAACTACATACAGATTTGAGTAAATTGGAGAATTGGGCTGAAAAATGGCAAATGAGGTTTAACACAGATAAGTGTAAGGTTATGCACATGGGAAGGAGAAACAGATGCTACAATTACTTACTAAATGGGAAACTGCTGGGGAAATCAGACATGGTAAAAGACTTAGGCATCTTAGTCAATAAGAAGCTAAATTGGAGTGCCCAGTGTCAGGCAGCTGCCACCAAAGCAAATAGGGTCATGGGATGCATTAGAAGAGGTCTGGGGACACGAGATGAAAACATAATTCTCCCTCTGTACAAATCACTCGTCAGACCACACTTGGAGTAGTATAGTATTGTGTGCAATTTTGGACGCCGGTGCTCAAGAAAGACATTACTGAACTTGAAAGGGTTCAAAGGCAGGCTACTAAAATGATAAAAGGAGTTGGTTCACTACAATATTCAGAAAGGTTATCAAAATTAGGTCTATTTACTCTAGAAAAGAGAAGACTTAGGGGAGACCTATTATATATGTACAAGTATATCAGATGGCAATACAGAGATCTCTCCAATGAACTGTTTGTACCAAGGACTGTGACAAGAACAAGGAGGCATTCTCTTCGTTTGGAGGAAAGACAATTTCTGCACCAGCATAGAAGAGGGTTCTTCACGGCAAGAGCAGTGAGGCTCTGGAATTTTCTTCCTGAGGAAGTGGTGATGGCCAACTCACTGAATGAATTTAAGAAAGGAATGGATGCTTTTCTTGTGAGTAACAGTATAGAAGGTTACGAATAACAGAATATTATAGGTAGATGGTTGACCCAGCTTAGGGGAAGGAATTTTTTCCCTATGGAGAAAATTGGCTTCTACTCTGTGGGTTTTTTTGCCTTCCCCAGGATCAACAATGCAGAACAGCTGCACTAAAAATAAGCTGAACCAGATGGATATAAGGTCTTCCTTCAGCCTTCAAAACTATGTTACTATGTTACTATGTTATTTATGGGGGTGCAGGACAATGGAACAGGATGCATATATGTGGGAGGCCAGGATGCAGATATATGGAGGAGCCAGTGTGCATATATATGGGGAGCGAGGATGGCTATACGGTAGAGCCAGGATGAGTATACATATATATATATACTGTATGTATAATATATATATACATATACTGCTCATAAAAATAAAGGGAACACTTAAACAACAGAATATAACTCCAATGGGGGTCCAGGATGGATATATATGGGGGAGCCAGGATGCATATATACATGTGTTTATATATATATATATATATATATATATATCAGCCAGGATGGTTATATATGGGGGTGCCAGGATGCATATAAGTGGGACCAGGATGGATATATGGGGACCCAGGATGTGTATATATATATATATATATATATTTATATAGGAGCTAGGACGCATATATAAGTGGGACCAGGATGGATATATCGGGGGGGCCAGTATGGATTTATGGGGGGCAGGACAATGGACCAAGATGGATATATGGGGGTCCAGGAGAGATATATGGGGTGGGGCAGGATAAGTGACATGTGACATACCAGGGCCAGTATGGATAGCTGGGGGGCAGGATGGATATCTGGGGGCTAGGCTGCACAAGGGACATAGGGGGCCACCCTGGGGCATATTATAAAATGAAGTGGGCCAGGCTGGGTGAGATTATTAAATAAAGGGGGCCAGGATGAGGGACTTAACTACTGTTTGGGGGCTAGAATGAGGAACATGCTATATTAGTTTATGGTGACAAATGGGAAGCATAATTTCTTTAGGGTCCAATTACGGACATTATTACTACTGTAATATAATTTAATTTCTAGGAAACTTTTCCATGGACGGTTCAAAAGGGGGAGTCCTGTTACTGTGCAGGGCGACACTGTTTCATTTTTTCTTCATCTGACGTAGTGTACCAGTCAGGGAAAAAGTGAGGAAAGTGCTCTGGAAGTGATCAGTTATTGATGACTGTGTGTTATTTTTTGCAGAGATGAGGCCTGGCTGGAAAAAGTGATGGCGGTCTGTGCTGCCTGAAGAAGAAAAGGAAAGAAGAACTTCAACTAGAGATGTCAGGGGTGAGTCAGTGTATTACATGTACACGCAAATTATACACTATTGCACTATAGACTGTGTACAAAGTTCCTGTGTATAATGTCACTGTTGATCACTGTATTACCTGTACACTGACACTATATACAGAGCTCCTATATATGTCACTGGTGATCACTGTATTACCTGCACACTATACACTATATACAAATCTCCTGTGTATAATGTCACTGGTGATCATTGTATTATCTATACACTATACACAGAGGTTCTGTGTATAATGTCACTGGTGATCACTGTATTACCTATACACACACTATACACGCACTACATACAGAGCTACTCTGTAAAAGTTCACTGGTGATCACTGTATTATTTGTACACTGACACTAAATTCAGAGCTCCTGTGCATAATGTCACTGGTGATCCCTGTATTACCTATACACACACTATATATAGAGCACCTGTGTATAATGTCACTAGTGACCACTATGTTTACCTGCACAGTATATACTATATACAAAGCTCCTGTGTTTTTAATGGGTCACCGAGGAGGATAGCAGGCCCAGGGTAAGACACAGAAAACCAGAAAGGTTGGTAACTAAGCGGATTGCAGACCCCTGATCCTGTCCACACAACTAGCACGAGCCGTGGAGCGTACCTACGATGATCCTAGACACCTCGGCACAGCCGGAGAGCTAACTAAGCCTAAAGGAAGAAAGGAGAAATCTAAACTGCCTCAGAGCAGACCCCAAAGGAATAGATAGCCCCCAAACATATATTGTCGGTGAGACAAGATGAAAACACAAACGCAGGCAGGAAAATAGACTGAGCAAACGATGGGGCCCACACTGACTAGACAGGACAGGGAAGGAAAGACACTGTCTGCAATCACGCAAAAAACCCTGCAAAAAGTCCAACACGTCTGATGCACAAAAACGCTGAAGTCGCATGACTTCGCCCCCACTATATCAGCACTCTGGTATATTCTGAAAGCAAAGCAAAAAGAGACCATTATAACAGGGGACAAAACAAACTGGCACAAGCAGTAACATATGGGCGGTGATTCAGCACTGCCCCAGCTGGAGCTAGCTGACCCGCTCAAAGCAGAGATAGACAAAACCAGATCAAATGCAAACAGAATAGCAAATGAATCACTTAGCTGAAACATGCAGGGAAAAAGCAGGAGACATCAGACCTCAGAAGGCACAGGAAGAAAATCACCATCAGGGATAGAGGGAGTCAGCTGTCTTAAATCCCAATCAGAAACCCCAGATCTCCAATCGTCTTCCTCATTATCAGGTGGCAAGCCTCTGTTAATCAGATCAGCTCCACTACATCCAGTAACCACTATAGGGAGCCCAGAAAGACAACTCGCAACCCCTCTGTCAATTTGACCAGCTCCACTACCTTCAGTAATCACCAGAGGGAAGCCAGAGAGAGAATTCACAACACTCCTGTGTATAATGTCATTAGGGAGCACTGTATTACCTGTACACTGACACTATATACAGAGCTCCTGTGTATAATGTCACTGGTGTTCACTGTATTACCTGTACACGAATACTATATACAGAGCTCATATCTATAAGGTCACTGGTGATCACTGTATTACCTGTACACTGACACTATATACAGAACTCCTGTGCATAATATCACTAGTGATCCCTTTATTACCTGTACACTGACAGTATATACAGAGCTCTTGTGTAGAATGTCAATGGTGGTATTAACAGTGTTGTTAGTACTGTGGTTTGTATTCATGATCAATATTGTAGTATTCAGTCACTATGTGATGGTAATATGTGGTCTGGCCATGGTGTGGTGGTATTTATCCCCTATATGTGGTTTTATTTGGTCACTATGTGGTGGTAATTTGTGGTCTGGTCACGGTATGGTGGTATTTATCCCCTATATGTTGTATTATTCGGTCACTATTTGATGGAATGTGAAGTCTAGTTATGGTGTGGTGGCATTTCTCTTTGTATGCTTTATTATTTCGTGCCTATATGCTGGTAATACATAGTATTATTCAGTCACTATGTGATCTGTTCATGGTATGGTGGTATTTCTTCCCTGTATGGGGTATCATTGCTCTTGGTATAGTGGATTTTGTTGTATTATATAGCATTCATCTGTTCTCTCTGATATTAATTAGGAGAAGATTTCTTTATTTCCATTAGAGATTAGATACTAGGATCACAGCGTCAGAGATGCCTGTTTGTTTGGAAATTCCCTCATGTATTTAGCCTGTCTAGCAGCCGCAAATCCAGTGTCCATTCCCTTGGTGGGCCCCAGACACCCCAGTCCGACCCTGTAAGTGAATATTAAAATTTAATTCATGTCAGTGCAGAGAGATGCAGTCCTGCCCCCAGAGGAGAATCTAAGGAGTAATGATGATGTCAGAGAAAGGGTGAGTACTAAAAAATGGGCCAAACTCTGATGTCCCTGGATGGCGGGACTGAGCCCTCAAATTGGGACAGTCCTCCTGAATCCGGCATGGTTGGGAGCTATGCACGAGGGTTCTGGTATTGTGATAATATGATATGAGATTTACTGTACTTGAACAGCGGGGATGTCACCGAGGCCACAGCAGTTCAGCCCAGCTGGGAATGAAGCCTCACTGACCGGAGGTAACTTCGATGACATCCCCACCAGTGGTTTTCAGCCTGGATGGATGCATCTTGGCGCCATCCAGGTTGAAAACTGTTTATCCTTCAGACATGGATTATGACATGGGACAGAATGACGGAAAGGTATGGTATATTGTTGATTTTTTATTTTACATTTATTGCAGGAGAACAAGGGCTTCGCTGGAATTAGGCGTTTAAATAAAAATGGAAAACTGTGTTTAGTTTTATTTCAAATAAAGGACTTTATTCTTGCTGTGTCTTTATTTACTATACAACTATAGGATTAGTAATGGTTGAGTGTCTTATAGACCCCTCTCCATTACTAAGCTGTATGTCATGGTGTGACCTGTCCCCTATGCCGCGACCCGCAGGATGGCACTAACACCAGGACAAACAAGGGGAACACCGGGGAAAACAGATACAAAGGTGGGCCCTGCAATAGGGAATGGGGACGTGGAGACCTCCTGCACTCCCCTGAGACAGTGTCCCTGCACTCCTAACGTTCCCTATCCAGGCTCTTCACCTGTCGCCGAGCTGGATACCTCAATCCCTAGCTCGACCTGCACCTATCCCTGACTAGTGAACTGGATGGTGCAGACACTAATCCCACCGCTGTACTAATGCACACACACGGAAAAATATAGCAAACAGGGAAAACACCACTTAGCTTTGCTCTGTTGCTATTACTCCCAGCAACAGAGTCCGGCACCCGAATATAGCTTCCACCTGAAGCTGTTACACCAAAGCTCTGACTGAGCTGCAAGGAACTCCTCTCTATAGCTCCTTTCTTCACCAAAGTTGGGTGGTAATGAACAATATCACCAACAGTGATTGAGAACACTTGACACTCCTTTATAGATAGGAGCCAGAGCAATCACACCTGCTTAGTAATTCACCTGTAATAACCCCAGTGGCCACCGGGGGCAAAACCAGAACTAAAAAACTACTGTGTGATAATCCCAGCGGCCACTGGGGGCAAAACTAACCTTAAGCCAAAGGCTTAAAAGAAAAAAAAAGGTTACTTGTGCAAAATCTGTCACAATCCAGCATGGATCATAACACCATGGACTTGATGTCACCTGACAATACAAAGGTGACATCAACCCCACAAATATGAACCCACTTGCCACTGCTCCAGGGCAAGTGGGAAGAGCCAGGTAAAGCGCCAGAATTGGTGCATCTAATAGATGTGCCTTCTCTGGGCAGCTGCCGGATGCTATTTTTAGGCTGGGGGGCACTAACCATGGCCCCTTACCAGCTTGAGAATACCAACCCCTGCTCTCTGCTTTAGCAAGGTTGGTTTTCAAAAATGGGGGGGACTCCATGCTGTTTTTTAAAATTATTTATTCAATAATTAAAAAACATCGTGGGGACCCCTCTATTTTTGCTAACTAGCCTTGCTGAAGCTGACAGTTGAGGGTTGCAGCCCCCAGCTGTGAGTTTTGTCTGGCTCATTAGCAAAAATACAGGGGAACCCATGCCGGGTTTTTAAAAATTATTTATTTACAGCACAGGAGTGGCTGATGAAAACCCTCATCCGCTGCTTTTGCTCTCAGGCTGGGATCACACATGCGAGAAACTCAGCCGAGTCTCGCATGTTAATACCCGGCACTGCCGTTGGCACTCAGGAGCGGAGCGTGCGGCTCCATGTATTTCTATGCGGCCACACGCTCCAATCCGAGTGCCGGCGGCAGTGCCGGGTATTAACATGCAAGACTCGGCCGTGTTTCTCACATGTGTGATCCCGGCCTCACTGTGAATAGCGGTAGCAGGTGCCAGATGATGGGATCAATAGTCCCATCAGCTGACACTAGTGTCCAGAGGTAAAGTTTATACCTTTGATCACAGATGAGCGCTCACGTGCATGGAAACCGGAGCTTTCTGACTGGCGGGGATGATTTCCCCACCGATCAGAAGCAGTGTTTGCCGCGCTGTCATGCACAAGACAGCGCGACAAATATCCGGTGTGCGGGCAGCCAAACCCGAACAGTAACACAGACTTCCTGATGAAGTCCGTGTTCGGTGTCCGTGCATTAACAGTAGGTGTTCGTACCGACGTCAAATTTTACTGTTCGGGTTCGCCCATCTCTAATCTAAATGTGTGGTGCACCCTCCAGGTGCTTTACAGAAGTTTATAACGTAGAGATGTGAAAATAAAAAAAATCACCCACAAAAACGTTCCACATTTTTTATTTTCACAAGGGTACAGGAGAAAATGGACCCCAAAATTTGTTGTGCAAGTTCTCCTTAGTATGCCGATACCCCATATGAGGAAGAAAACTACCATTTGGGCATGCAGGAGGGCACAGAAGGGAAGAAGTTACATTTTGGAATACAGACTAGCTGGAATAGTCTGCAACTGTTTAGTGAAAAAAAAACACAAATTACCCCATTTTGGTAACTAAACCCCTCAAGGATTTTATCCAGGGATATAGTGAGCATTTTGAACCCATAGGTACTGCACACTATTTGGCCGGTCTCACACATCCAGATAATTCCAGTACCGGAAAAAACGGTACCGGAGCTATCCGTGTCCGTGTGTCCATGTGGATACGTGGTACCACCGTGTGACACACGTGTGGCAACCGTGTGCTGCACATGTGCTGCATCAGGACCACATGGACGGCTGCCAGGAAGAAGCGCTACAATAAGCGCTGTTCCCCTGCAGTTGGTGCTGAACGCGGCTGTCATTCTTCTCCCCTGCTCTTCCAGCAACTTTTTTTGTGAACCAACCAGACGAAACTTACAGCTGGGGGCTGCAGCCCCCAGCTGTCAGCTTCAGTAAGGTTGGTTCTCAAGAATAGAGGGTTCCCCACGCAGTTTTTTTAAATTATTTAAGTAAATAATTTTTAAAAAGGCGTGGGGTCCCCCCTATTTTTGACAAGCAACCTGACTAAAGCTGACAGCTGAGGTCTGATATTCTCAGGCTGGTAAGGGGCCATTGATCTTTGCCCCCCAGCCTAAAAACAACTGCCCCCAGATGCCCAGAAAAGGCACATCTATTAGATGCACCTATTCTGTAGCTTTGCCCGGTTCTTCCCACTTGCCCTGTAGTGGTGGCAAGTGGGGTAATAAGGGGTTAATGCCACCTTTCTATTGTAAGGTGACATTAAGCCCGGGTTAGTAATGGGCATTACTAATCCTATAGTAATTAAAGGGTTAAAAAACACACACACAATTAGAACAAAGTATTTTAATGAAAGAATATACTACACACATTGTTTAAATCTTTATTACACTCCTAATTCCATAGCGATGTCCTCGTTCCCCTGTAAAAAAAAGTTTAAAATAATAAACCAAACATATATATTACCTGTCCGGCGCTCAGTAACGTCCCAAGGCGTAATCCATCTCGGGGGGTTAATCAGTTTACAGGCGGAGCGCTGCTAACACAGCCGCTCCGACTGCAAATTACTGTAGAATGAATTGAAGCAGCCAACACAGACTCAGTAACTAGCGGTGACGTCACCGCTCAACACTGAGTCTGCGCCCGCTGCTTGCAGAGACTCTTTACAAGACAGCAGCCAAGACATGGCTACATCATGAGGAACACAGATTTGACATTCTACAGGATGACAGATTAGGGGACCACAGCCCCGGCTGGGAAGAATTGCAGATCTGCTCCATTGACCATCGCAAATCCTTGGGTACATTTGGGGTAGTCAGGATTTTGAAGCAAGGGTCACCTGAGCCCCATGGATACATTTGTGGGGGCCAGGAATGGGACAGTCAACTGGCTCCATGGAGATATTCGGAGAAGCCAGTTTGTGACCCTCCAGTCAACTGGCCTTGTACCTCAATGGACTGTCATCTTCCAAATCTTGTTGTTTCCTCCTCTTTTTGCTTGCCATAGGTGGTGGTAGTTGGCACTGGAAGATCTGAAGTCACAGCTGCTCTTATCCTGGTGAGTCAGGGAAAGGGTGAGACTCTGTAATGCTCACCCTCTTGGGTTTTTTGCTGGGACCACTCTATGTGTTATTTGCCTGTTTTGTAGTTCAATTAAAACTGCTTTACCCTCACCCTGTGTTATCTGCATAGCGTTATGCCCATGGTCAAGCGGGCGTTTGGTGGGATGATCCCTGGTGAATGCAATTTTGTCTAGGGACCAGGGCACCCACTGATGCTCTGTGTCTCCTCACAAGTCTTAATAGGTAAAGCCAAACTCCCACAATTTATTGCACACAATTTCTCCCAAATGCCGTGATGCCCCATATGTTGTCAGAAATTACTGGTAGACCACACATCAGGGCTGGGAAGAAAGGCGTGCTATTTGGCTTTTGGAGCTCTAATTTATCTAGAATAGTTTGTGTGTGACATTTGTGGAGCCCCTAAGGTGCCAGAACAGTATAAAAAAAAAAAATGACTCCATTGTAGAAATTGCACCTCTCATTGAAGTCATCTATATTTTGTAACATCCAATCCAGGCTTTTTTTTTCTATAGAATTACAAATCTGCCAGTCTAGTACCCATACATTTTGCCCCTATGTATTGTAACACCCCCATACGTTGTGATTACCTTGTGCTTCTGGCGACATGCATCCCATAAATTAAGTGCTTTCTTCCCACTACAATAATGCCAAACATGTGAAGGCTGACTGTGGTTTATGCACAGTGGGGCTTAGAAGGAGGGTGGCATTTGGATTTAGGAGCTCAGAATTCACTGCATTTTGAGAGGGGTGGGAGCCATGTTGCTTTTCCAGAACCTATAGTTCCAGTGACAGATGACGGACCTGACTGAAAGCTGGTTTTGTGCGGGATAAATTAGGGTTTTTAGTGGTAATATTTTGGGATACATTATATTTTTTTATCTCTTCCAGTATAAGACTGGGATCACATTCTTGCATTCTAAGCTGAGCATTTACGTCGGACTTTCCTTGTAAATACCACAAAAATGCAAATCAGACGAAACCCCCAATGTAACTACCTACTATAATGAGGCAAATGGAAACACATCTGGCCTCTGCTTCAGTGGTATCCATCTTTTTAGGCGTGCACCGATCTATGGCCACCCACACTTGTGCACTAAAAAGACGCCAAAAATGATGGGACACTGCCGGATCAGCGACCAGTCCAAAATGACTCCATCTGTCTCATAAGTGAGTGTATCCATTAGGGTTTTGTCTGAATCGCGGTTTTAGGAAATTTACACTGTAACCCCGATGTAAGTGATCAGAGGAGAGCGCAGGAAAAATGTGAGCTCAGCCTTAGGCCGGGGTCACACTAGAGAGGAATACGGACGAGTGAGAGGCGTTAAAAGCACGCATTACACACAGACCAATGATTCTCTATGGGTTTGCTCCCAACAGCTGTATATTTCTCGTCAGTATTCTACGGTCCGTGCCAATCGCAGCATGCTGCGATTGGCATCGTACTACGCCCGTAGTGCGCCAATGCAAGTCTATGGGTGCGCAAAAAATACGGATTACACACTGACCACTCGTGTGACTTGTGAGAAATACGCAGGTCTTTTGGCAGGTGACAGGAAATGGGCCAATCCATCATCAGGAAGCTTAGACATACAAATGAGCTCAAAAAGCGCTCCAGACATACAGGAAGTACGCCTTCACGGAGTACAGTATCATGGCACCCTACCATAATCTCAATGTGGAGCTGCTAATTGTTCTTGTGCATGATCGCCCGGAATTATGGGACCAACGGGATGCACATTATGCCAACCGGGCAAGAAAGGAGTCTGCATGGAGGCGCATATGTCGCAAAATGTTCCCTGATTTTGGTGATCGGTAATGTGAGGAGCAGCAGCACATAAGTACGTGCACATAAATTATATATGTCAAATTACCTGCCATCCCAAAAAAATGTTATAAGTAGGCCCCCCACATCCTGTGCTTCTGATATTGGGCTCTTGTGTCTTGTAAATTATTTTTGGACACACTGTTTGACCCTGAGAGAATGTTACCCTGTCCCCAAGCTCCTCAAAATGCCTAGCAAAAACAGTTTAAAGAGTTGCTAATTGCCACATGAGCTACTGTGACCCTGTGCATCTGGCCTGGTTGCAGCAATGCTATATGCCACCCTGGGTAGAACTCACACCCTAGTAGGCCACATGACTTTGATACTAGTTCAAAAACTTGTTTTAGGCAAGTTGTAAGTTTTCATTCTTTTATGTCACATTGCAGTTGAAGATGTGATGAGACGCTGGCGCAGCATCCGTGACCAGTATCGCCGTGAGCACCAGCAGCGGGAAAGAAGTGGTTCAGGGGCCCACACAAAGCGGAAATATGTTTATTTCGACCGCCTCTCGTTCCCCGCTCCAATAATGGATCTCAGACCGTAAGCATAACAAAAACACCACATGACACAAATGCTTTATAGGGCCTGATCAAAAATTTCCTTTTTCTACATTTTATATTTAATCACAGAACTCACTCTAACATCACTGAAAGGGAGACAGGGTCTGAATCAGAGGCCATCGATCCTGTAGGTGGAGGGGTAGAGCTGTCTGGACCATCTTGTGAGCTTCCAAGGAGCCAGGCCCAAGTCACTTCTCCGGCTCGACCTGATCCTGCCCTAGAACCTGGGCTGCCACCAGAAACACCACCACCAGGAACAGAGCCACAACAAGGACCATCAGCTGCATCACCACCCGACATCCATGATGAACAGGGCAACAGCAGCAGCCCAACTGTTTGCCTAGAGGGCTCCCCCCAGCCTGCTGTGCCATCCAGGCAACATAGATGAAGGCACCATATCCCTGCCACTGATACCATGACCAATGTGGATACAGGGGCCCAAAATTCCCGTAACAGAGTTGCCACTGATGATGGGGAGGAGGAGTACTCACGCAGCCTTGCCCATTATCTACGTTCCCTACCCCGTGAGGTGCGGCTACGTGTGCGAGCATCCATTCAGATCCTAATTGACGCAAGCACACCCCCCAACACCCTTATGAGCCGTTTGAGTTTCTGGAGAGGTGGCAGCTGTCACCCAGGAATCTCCTGCATCTTAACCCTCACCCCCAAGTGCTTGCTCAATCAGGGTCTGAGGATCCTCCTACACATCACCCCCTCCCCCCCTTCCCAACATTGGCTACATCATTCCCAAATGTCAGGGTATAACCCAGCACACCAATATGGCCACTTGTTCCCAGCCAATGTTGGAGGCTGGTCCCAATCTGGTTGGGGACGACATGGCCATTTTGGTGGTTTAGACTCACGGCCCTACCAGCCTCAACAGGAGAGTCGTCAGCAATATAGTGCCCAGTATCCACCTCAAGCCCATGAGCTGGCCCACTACCTCCATCATGGGCAAGAGTATGCCCCCACACAGGCCGAGGGCCAAGGTGGCCACACTAGCCATCAGGCAACACAGGCTGGGCTGCCGCCTTCTCCACCCCCTACATACTACAATTTATATGTTTGTGTGTGTTTTTGTGGTTAAATGCTGTATTTTAACATTTGAAAAATTTGTTTGTGTTCTAAGGCCAATTCTGGCCATTTTGCTAAATAACATAAGGCTTCACAAGGCCTTTAAAAAAAGGATACATAAAAAGTTTGCACTTTCAATTGTTGTTGTCTTTATCAATGATGCACTTACATCACGACATGCTGCCATATGCTTACACATTGATTTCTAAACAGAGAAAAAACATAAGGAGCTGTAATATATATAGTTTCCCAAAGGCCAAAAAGAAACATTTACAACATAGACACAGCATGCTCTGGCCAAGAAGTTCCCCCCTCAGGTGAAATAAAGTAATTTGTGAAAATATCAGGCACTTTGAGTCCAGAGAGCGTTCTATGTTGAGGGTTGATAGGTGGTCTCGCCCTACGTACATTGTCTGACCCACACACAACGCCAGCAGAGGAGGAACAATCATGTATCCTGGTGAAGTTATGGGCAATGCCACATGCTTTAATTACTTCATTTACATTTTGTTCACTCAGCTGAATGGCAGACTGGAGGACCCACCATTTTGGACAATGAATGCCAGAGGAACACTCCACCAGTCGCCGAGCATGTGATAGGCGCAAGTTACAAATTCTGCGCCGGTGGTCCAGGTTGCGCCGGGAATATGGCCTCCTGACATTGCACATTAAAGGCCCTTTTACATTTAGCGATGCACCAGCGATCCGACCAGTGATCCGACCCAGTCAGGATCGCTGGTGCATCGCTAAATGATCGCTAGTGAGCTGTCACACAGGCAGACCTCACAGCAATGCAGCAGCGGCGCAGCGCACGATACTAACCTTTCACACACAGCGATCCTGGCGTCCTCCCACCCGCCTCCACGCGTCGCTCATCGTCACAGCAGGAAGCCCAGCAGGAAGCTGACGACGAGAAATGGAGCCGGACATTCTTGCACGATCAGCGATGGACAGCGGGGGAGCCGGTCGGAGGTAAGTATCACACATAGCGATATCGCTAGCGATATCGCTATAGCGTCACAAAATCGGTGACGTTATAGCGATATCGCTAGCAATATCGCTATGTGTAAAACCCCCTTAACTGAAAAGCCTCATCTGCCACAAGGACATAAGGGACTGATTCTTGAGTGGATCCTGCTAGCTGGCGTGGTAGTGGTAGATCCAACTGGTTGTTGCGTAGCCGCCGACCCATAATGGAAGTATTGAAGACTCTAGAGTCTCCCGTCCTTCCATAGGCCCCAATGTCAACAATTATAAACTTGTATTGAGAGTTGGCCAGAGCCAACAATACAACAGAAAAGTATTGTTTATAATTGAAGAATTGGGAGCCAGAGTTCGGTGGCTTACGCACCCGGATATGTTTGCCATCAAGAGCCCCAATACAATTAGGAAACTGGCATTCCTCCTCAAAGTCTCTTAATATCCTCAACCAGTCTTCCATCCTGGGCTCGGGCATGACGAGTTGATGGAGTCTTGACCAGATTTCACTACATGTCGACCTGACTATGCCAGAAATGGTAGATCTTCCAATGAGGAACTCATGGTAGAGGGCGGCATAAGACAGGCCAGTGGACAGGAAGCTGAAGAACAACAGAAATGGAACATTTTAGAATGCACAAATTAAACAAATACCAGGTACATACATACCAAACTTGTTAGTAATTCAGATCTACTAACACTCATACAGTTGTGGCCAAAAGTATTGACACCCCTGCAAATTTGTCAGATAATACTCAGTTTCTTCCTGAAAATGATTGCAAACACAAATTCTTTGGTATCATTATCTTCATTTAATTTGTCTTAAATGAAAAAACACAAAAAGAATTGTCCTAAAGCCAAATTGGATATAATTCCACACCAAACATAAAAAAGAGGGTGGACAAAAGTATTGGCACTGTTCGAAAAATCATGTTATGCTTCTCTAATTTGTGTAATTAACAGCACCTGTAACTTACCTGTGGCACCTAACAGGTGTTGGCAATAACTAAATCACACTTGCAGCCAGTTGACATGGATTAAAGTTGACTCAACCTCGGTCCTGTGTCCTTGTGTGTACCACATTGAGCATGGAGAAAAGAAAGAAGACCAAAGAACTGTCTGAGGACTTGAGAAACCAAATTGTGAGGAAGCATGAGCAATCTCAAGGCTACAAGTCCATCTCCAAAGACCTGAATGTTCCTGTGTCTACCGTGCACAGTGTTATCAAGAAGTTTAAAGCCCATAGCACTGTGGCTAACCTCCCTAGATGTGGACGGAAAAGAAAAATTGACAAGAGATTTCAACGCAAGATTGTGCGGATGTTGGATAAAGAACCTCGACTAACATCCAAACAAGTTCAAGCTGCCCTGCAGTACGAGGGTACAACAGTGTCAACCCGTACGATCCGTCGGCGTCTGAATGAAAAGGGACTGTATGGAAGGAGACCCAGGAAGACCCCATTTCTTACCCCGAGATAAAAAGCCAGGCTGGAGTTTGCCAAAACTTACCTGAAAAAGCCTAAAACGTTTAAGAAGAATGTTCTCTGGTCAGATGAGACAAAAGTAGAGCTTTTTGGGCAAAGGCATCATCATAGAGTTTACAGGAGAAAAAAGAGGCATTCAAAGAAAAAAACACGGTCCCTACAGTCAAGCACGGCGGAGGTTCCCTGATGTTTTGGGGTTGCTTTGCTGCCTCTGGCACTGAACTGCTTGACCGTGTGCACGGCATTATGAAGTCTGAAGACTACCAACAAATTTTGCAGCATAATGTAGGGCCCAGTGTGAGAAAGCTGGGTCTCCCTCAGAGGTCATGGGTCTTCCAGCAGGACAATGACCCAAAACACACTTCAAAAAGCACTAGAAAATGGTTTGAGAGAAAGCACTGGAGACTTCTAAGGTGGCCAGCAATGAGTCCAGACCTGAATCCCATAGAACACCTGTGGAGAGATCTAAAAATGGCAGTTTGGAGAAGGCACCCTTCTAATATCAGGGACCTGGAGCAGTTTGCCAAAGAAGAATAGTCTAAAATTCCAGCAGAGCATTGTAAGAAACCCATTGATGGTTACCGGAAGCGGTTGGTCACAGTTATTTTGGCTAAAGGTTGTGCAACCAAGTAATACTTGGCTGAAGGTGCCAATACTTTTGTCTGGCCCATTTCTGGAGTTTTGTGTGAAATGATCAATGTTTTGCTTTTTGCTTCATTCTCTTTTGTGCTTTTTCATTTAAGACAAATTTAAGATAATAATACCAAAGAATTTGTGTTTGCAATCATTTTCAGGAAGAAACTGAGCATTATTATCTGACAAAATTGCAGGGGTGTCAATACTTTTGGCCACAACTGTATATTTTGTCGCACAATGACTAAGTGATATTCAGTACATATTACACATAACATTCTGGTGTGTAAGCTTAAACATATCTGGAATAAGATGAGGGCATTAAACTTAGTCCAAGAAGCCAAAAATACATACTTAGGGCAACACATCATGAACATAGAGAATGTGGTTGTGTAGTACATACCGTAATGTGAGTAGAAGTCGCTTCTCTGCAGATATAGCTTTGCACATCCTTGTGTCCTGAAAGGTTATCCCAGGGTGCACTGTCTCCAAGAGTAGATCAAATGTTGCAAGGCTCATGCGACAGTATTGGTAGCATTTTTCAGGATGCTCCCGCAGAGAAGAACAGAGGCGGTGAAAATGACCTCTTGTGAGTCGTTGCCTCAAAAGTGGATGGACCCACATGCGTCTACTCCTCCGCGGATCCACTATCCGTGGGTATGGTTGACCAAAGCGGCATGACAAAAGCCAGTTGAAGAGAACCTGCTCAGTTGTGTTGAAAGTCAGACTGTCTGCCATGTTGCACATACAACAGCAACACACCTAGTCAAGGCAAGGTCACAAATGGACAGAATGGAGGCAGCCACCTGTTCCTGAGCCAATAAATAGGGTGCAGGCTAATGATTTAAATAGTTAGCAGGCCTCAAAACCGTTAAATGTCCATTTTGCAAGCCTGCGAGAAAATCTCGCAATACGGATGCGATACGGATTACATACTGATTACATACGGATGCTGACATGTGCAAAATACGCGACCACACCTTGCTTACGGATGACATACGGAGCACTATTTAGGGGTCATTCATCCGTATTATGCATGTAAAATACGGACCATATTTTGCGTCGGTTAGTGTGACCCCGGCCTTATTCTGATTTTTGGAGGTATAATGAAGAAATTGATAACACTAGAGTTGAGCGAAATGGGTCGAAAAAATTGAAAAGTCGCCGACTTTCGCCAAAGTCAGGTTTCATGAAACGAAACCCGACCTTAGTGTGAGGTCGGCCACGAGGTCGGCGACTTTAGCGCCAAAGTCGAGTTTCAAAAGATGCTTGAGCGCCCTTTTTGCAGCCAATCAGGAAGAACGGACACTGTGGGCAACGTGATGACATAGGCAGCGGTCACCACCATCTTGGAGAAGGGCATGCAAGTGATTGGCTTGCTTTGTGGGGCGTCACAGGGGGTATAAAAGGGCGGGGAGGCCGACCACCATGTTACTCATGCTGATCTCAGAATAGGGAGAGCTGCTGCTGATTCTGTAGGTAGAGTGTTATGCAGGGATGAAGATACCAAAAATTGATTCTGCTGCTAGCGATTTTGCCTGTACAACACACCAGTCACTGTGCAGTGCAAGGGGAGGCTATATTTTGGTGCATCAGCTCTGTTGGTTATTAGGCTGTCTTTTAAGGCTACCTGGTAGCTGCATTGCTGTGTGCCCACTGCTGAGCAAACTGCTTTTTCAAAGCAATCCAGATTTTATTGTTTTGTCCTTGTGAGTTACTGAGCGTTCATTTTTCACACACCGTACAGCGGTGTTTGCTCCTCTCTCAGTACCGTGTAACGGCTGTTATCACGGCCACAGTGAAGCTATCTGTGTGTGACGCTGTAAGGATAAGTCGAGGAGTTGTTCCGTTCTTACAGACCTCCACCTTATAGTTTTGTCAGGTTTTCAAACAATTTAGTATATTTGCTGTTTGATTACATTCAAAACTATAGAGAGACAGCGTGTGTCAGTCCGTATACTAAAACACGGAGCTTGACAATTTTACATACACTGGACAGCGGTGTACGTGCACGCTCCTCTCTCAGTACCGTGTAACGGCTGTTATCACGGCCACAGTGAAGCTATCTGTGTGTGACTCTGTAAGGATGAGTCGAGGAGTTATTCCGTTCTTACAGACCTACACTGAAGGGAGATTCCAGTTCTGCCCAATTCTATATACACCTTGTAGTTTGTCATACACTAGGCAATTTCTGCCGGTCACATTGCGGTGTTAAATAAACAGGGCCTGACTGAATCTCACAGTGTCCTGAAGTGTAGAGACATTCCAATTCTACACAGTCCTCTATACACCTTTCTAACAGCACAGAGAATCTGCCTGTCATATTGCGGTGTTAAATAAACAGGGCCTGACTGAATCCCACAGTGTCCTGAAGTGTAGAGACATTCCAATTCTACACAGTCCTCTATACACCTTTCTAACAGCATAGAGAATCTGCCTGTCATATTGCGGTGTTAAATAAACAGGGCCTGACTGAATCCCACAGTGTCCTGAAGTGTAGAGACATTCCAATTCTACACAGTCCTCTATACACCCTTCTAACAGCATAGAGAATCTGCCTGTCATATTGCGGTGTTAAATAAACAGGGCCTGACTGAATCCCACAGTGTCCTGAAGTGTAGAGACATTCCAATTCTACACAGTCCTCTATACACCCTTCTAACAGCATAGAGAATCTGCCTGTCATATTGAGGTGTTAAATAAACAGGGCCTGACTGAATCCCACAGTGTCCTGAAGTGTAGAGATATTCCAATTCTACACAGTCCTCTATACACCTTTCTAACAGCATAGAGAATCTGCCTGTCATATTGTGGTGTTAAATAAACAGGGCCTGACTGAATCCTACAGTGTCCTGATGTGTAGAGACATTCCAATTCTACACAGTCCTCTATACACCTTTCTAACAGCATAGAGAATCCGCCTGTCATATTGCCGTGTTAAATAAACAGGGCCTGACTGAATCCTACAGTGTCCTGAAGTGTAGAGACATTCCAATTCTCCACAGTCCTCTATACACCCTTCTAACAGCATAGAGAATCTGCCTGTCATATTGCGGTGTTAAATAAACAGGGCCTGACTGAATCCCACAGTGTCCTGAAGTGTAGAGACATTCCAATTCTCCCCAGTACTATATACACCTTGTACCTTGTTTTACAGTACCAGAGAGTTGGTGTACATTTGGGTAAATTTTTCCAAAAAATGAGGAAGTGTGGTGGAAGAGTCCGTGGAAGTGGGCGGGGGTTGGCAGCTGGTAATGATGGTGTTGGTGTTGGTGGTGGATCTGCTGGTAGTGGCAAAAGCAAAATAGCACCTAATTATGGAGGTGTTGAGGCTGTGTCATCGTCTGGCTCCACAAGGCCTCGAAGGCTCCCTTTTCTGGGAGTAGGTAAACCGCTTCTAAAGCCGGAGCTTCAAGAACAAGTTTTGGCTTACATTGCTGACTCAGCCTCCAGCTCTATCGCCTCCTCTTCTGAAGTTTTAAAAAATAAAAGCACTGAGTCGTCATTGGAGGCTCATGGTCATGAACCACACCTTTCCTTGTGTCCTTCACCCCTACCAAAATTGAAGGATGCGGTAGGCCACACTACAGATTACTCCATGGAGCTGTTTTCACATACCATGCCTGGGTTATCAAGTCAAATCGTGAATTACCCAGGCCAAGATGAATCTGACATGGAGTGCACTGATGCACAGCCACTGCTAGATTTATCTGCTGGTACATTCACTCAGAGCACTACATTGTCCTCGCAGTGTACTGAGCCAGAATCTGACCCTGATGAAACTCAGTTGCCCCCTCCCGCATACTATACCACCTTACACTGTGACACAGGGGAAGGTGCACATGACATTGAAGAGGAGGTGATGGATGACCCAGTTGTTGATCCAGATTGGCATCCATTGGGGGTAGAGTGTGCCGCTGCCAATAGCTCAGAAGAGGAGGAGGAGCATCTGCAGCGGGCATCGACATCGCAACAGTTGTTATCTGGCAGGCCTGGAGCAGTCCAAAAACGGGTTACAAAAACCCAAAAAATTGCAGGACAGCTTGGCCAGACGGTCAAAAAAGCACAGCGTACAAGGCCTCAAACTGTCTTCCTTAATAGGAAGAGTGCAGTGTGGCACTTTTTTGAACAAACTCCTAATGATCAGGCAAAGGTAATCTGTAAGAAGTGCGCAAAGACCTTTAGCCGAGGGAAAAATCTGAGAAATTTGAATACCAGTTGCATGCTAAGACATTTAACCACCATGCACTTGCAAGCATGGATGGACTACCAAAACTCACGTACCACATGTGCTGCTGCTCCCAAAGAAGGTAGTCAGCAAAGCAACATTGTTTTCCCCACTGTAAGTCCACCGGTTAGCACACCACCAGCAGCAAATGTTGAGTTGTCGTCGCAAGGGCAAATCATTCAGGGAATCACACTGTTATTGCAACGAAAGACTGAATCTAGGCCATCAGAAAGAACACCAATTCCATCACCATCATCAACCCTCTCTCAGTCCGCCATGTCTACTGCTACTTCCACCATATCCAGCTCTCAAATCCAGCTGACCCTACCAGAGACTATGAGTAGGACAAAAAAGTACTCATCCTCTCATCCGCATACACTGGCTTTGAACACCCACATTGCCAAACTAATCTCATTAGAGATGATGCCCTATCGGTTGGTTGAAAGCGCAGCTTTCCACGAAATAATGGCCTACGGAGTTGCACGCTATGAACTACCCAGCCGCCACTTCTTTTCTTGCAAAGCCATCCCAGCCCTCCACCTTCATGTGAAAGACCGCATTGTCCATGCACTCAAGCTATCAGTGAGTGGAAAGGTGCACCTCACAACTGATGCATGGTCCAGTAGGCATGGCCAGGGCCATTACGTGTCCATCACTGCGCACTGGGTTATTGTGGTGGATGCAGGGTCCACAGGGGACAGCGGAGGTGGCACAGTGCTGCCATTCCCACGGTATAGGAAACAGTTGGCTGTAGGCGTTCGACCCTCCTCCTCCAGAAGCAAAAGCTGGTCCACAGAGCGCAGTCGCACGAGCACTGCATCCGCAGTTGACAGTGTTGCAAACGAGGTGTCCCCCTATCGATCAGCTAGTGGAAAGTGTCAGCAGGCTGTGTTGCAGATGATGTGTTTGGGTGACGGACACACCGCAGAGGTACTGGCCGACTACTTTCAGCGACAAACTGAGCCATGGCTGGGCAATCTACATCTTGAGGCAGGCAAGGTAGTTAGTGATAACGGCCAGAATTTTGTGGCAGCCATAGCCCTTTCAAAACTCAGACACATACCTTGCTTGGCTCACACCTTGAACCTGGTGGTGCAGTGCTTCCTCACTAATTATCCGGATTTAACAGGCCTGCTCCTTAAGATTCGAAAACTGTGCTCGCACATCCGCCGGTCGTCGGTACACTCCAGTCGTATGCAGAAGCTGCAGCGATTGCTCCACCTTCCCAAGCACCGCCTAATTATCGGCGATGCAACAAGGTGGAACTCCACCCTGCACATGATTGAGCAGCTGTGCGAACAAAGGCAGGCCGTAATGCATTTGTGGGAGGATACACGGGCAGGCACTTTGAGGGCAGACATGGAGTTGACAGGTGTGCAGTGGTCGAAGCTGAAAGACCTCTGTAAAGTCCTTCAGTGTTTTAAGGAATGCACACGGCTGGTAAGCGCAGACGACGCCATCATAAGCATGAGCATCCCACTTATGCGTCTGCTCATGCATACTTTGACACACATTAAGGAGCAGGCGTCTGCAGCCGAGGTTGATGAGGAGGAAGAGGAGGAGGGAAGCCTTGATGACAGTCAGCCATTGTCTGGTCAGGGAACTGTCGTGGACGAGGTGGAGGAAGAAGATGAAGAGGAGGAGGATGATGATGGGGATGATTATTTAGGGGAGGAGGATGCTTCTCTTGGGGCAAGAGAAAGTGTTGGCTTTGCAAGGTCTGGTACAGGGTTTGTGCGTGACTGGAGGGATGTGGATTTGCCAGAAAGTCCTCCTCCACCCAGCACTCGCAGTGCATCATTGACATCGGGAACATTGGCCCACATGTCAGATTATGCCTTGCAGATCCTAAAAAGGGACCCCCGCATTGCCAAAATGATGAACGATGATGACTACAGGTTGGCCAGCATCCTGGATCCACGCTATAAAGGCAAATTCCAAAACACCATGCCACAGGAGAACCTTGACCTAATATTGGCTAACAAACAAGCTACTCTGGTAAACCAGTTGGTTGAGGCATTCCCAGCACACAGCAGCGGTGATGGTTCTCACACGAGCCGTAGGGGCCGGGGGCAACTTGGAAGCAGTGTTGGTGGTGGACACATCAGAAGTGGCGTTGGAGACAGAGGTTTCATGACCATGTTGTGGACTGATTTTTCAAGTCCCGCTCACACGACTGGTAATACTGCATCGATTGAAAGTGACAGGAGACAGCACTTGTCAAGTATGGTTACAAACTACTTTTCCTCCCATATCGATGTTCTCCCTTACAGGTCATTGCCATTTGACTATTGGGCAGCTAAACTGGACACCTGGCCTGAATTGGCACAATATGCCTTACAGGAGCTCGCATGCCCATCTGCAAGTGTGCTATCGGAAAGAGTCTTCAGTGCTGCTGGATCAATACTGACAGAAAAAAGGACCCGTCTGTCGACCCAAAATGTGAATGATCGAACTTTCATTAAAATGAACCATGCATGGGTTGCCAAGGATTTGGTCCCACCTTACCCTGATGACACATAGGTTGCCAGAAAAATTGTTTTCTTTGGTCCGAATGTTCCTGGGACTTGACCAATTTCGCCTTTAGCAGCAGGTGAATGTCCCACATTTACATATGCCATTTTGTAAACCTCCCTAACTGGGCAGCCTCCTCCCCCCAATGGCCGGGGTCACCACCGAGTGCACGCAACCGTGCGAGTGCCATTGCCCTGGACAGGTGGGTGGGCCGACTCGTGGGCGTGGGCACTGGCACAGGGTCCCTCATAGTGCAATCAAGTGTCTCTGACGGTGGTGGTGCACACCCGCCGTCAGACACACCACCGTACTATGTGGGGCCCAGTGCCAGTGCCGACGCCCACGAGTGGGCCCCCCTTGCTTGGGCAGGGCCCCAGCATTTGCAATGTTTACCTCTCCCTGCTCCTCCGCTGTGTAGTCTGGGCTGTCAAATCCATCACTGGGACTGGCACTTCAAATTTGGTGAACTGATAGAAGATGATGGTTAAGACGTAGCTATGCCCTGTCCCGCTGGCCGGGATCCAGCTTCAGATGATCAATTGCTTCCATTTCTTATGGACGTCGACTCACAATGAGATGCAATGGTGGTTTCTCATCAGCTTTAACAGTTTTCCTACCCACAGACGTGTGACATTCCAGCGCACATTTTTAAATGTGCCCTCCCTCTCATGCCAATCTAATTGAATCGCCTACGGCCTGAGGCTTCTGTGTTTTGCACTCCAAAGTTAAGTGACAGATCATGATAGGCAGTGAGCACCATGTTTACATCTCTCCCTGTGATCAAAATTGGATGGATATGAGTAACGGTGATGGGATCAACGGTACTGCGATACAGCAACACTTTCTTCACAAAGAAAGGCTTTTGCTGTGTCCACACACTAACTAATTGAGGGTCAGCATCACCTCTGAGAATTGTGACGGAAGTTGTTCCCGTGAATAGTAATTTGTAGATTTCTGCACTCACTAGACTTTAGGTAAATAATTGTATGCATCTAATTTCCTATGGCAGAGAGTCTGGGCTGTCTTACTGAGACAGAAATATAAATGAAGATTTAAAAATACCACCAAAAGTGTATCATGGTGTACGCTTGAAATACATTTCCTTTTTTTCTAGTTTTTAGATTGTTGTGTAATCCATGCAGAGAACACGGAGATTTTAAATGTTTAAACTATGCTCTATATACCTGCTATCCAGTGATAATGTACCCTATCTCAACTTTGTACAATCTGGTCTAATCCATACTGGGCCTGAGACCATCTGAGCCTGCCTCCTGATCGATACACATAGGTTTTTAATGTGTAAAATATGCAACATACTGTATATACGTGTTATCCGGTGAAACTGTACCCTTTATCAACTTTCTCGAATCTTGTAGAATCCATACTGGGCTTGAGAATGGCTGCAGAGCTGTTAAGCAAGCTACAGCACCTGTGGTTTGGACACGTAATCTTTTGCATTTTTTCTGGAATGGCGGTTAGGCCGAAATCAGGAATTGCTGTTGACCTGCACTTACTGGGAAATCATTGGAATCCCAGATCCCCATCACTAACGGTGTTCAGCGGGTTATCTGCACCTGTAAGCGACAAAAGATGGTCCTTTCAGTGTAGCGCGCATGTAGCCCCGGACATGGAAGGCCATGATAGCCCTGTTATTGCTCGATCGCGCGTGCCAGAGCCTCGCGTATCCCTCTAGTAAGCTTTACGCGTACCGCATGGGCATGCCGGAGTCTCGTTCGTTAACGGCATAAAGCTGACAAATCGCTAGCACAACTACAAACGGACATACCACACCACACTCACACAATCGACAAAGCTTTCAATGTGTGCATCTTTTTTTGAGGTGGCATGGTTGTGGTTTCCCGGGTGGAGTCCAATTAAGCCGCAGGCTCCACTCCTGGTGGTGCCCTTTTGGACATTCCCATAAGGTCCAGCTTTGCAATCATACTGCCCCCGGAAAGCAAACACTTTGGCTTCATGGACGCTCTTTGGAGGTTCATGGGAATAACGCCGCCCAATAGCCAGTTGCCATAATTTATTGGTGGGAAGTACGACGGTATATGTTCGTGTTCGTTTTCAGATTTTGTTTTTTTGGGTTTGGTTTTTACATTTTTAGTCCAGACTTTCTTGACTTCATAAGGGCATGACAAGCCTAGATCTGTGTCTCCTCCACCTCCTCCTTTTACTCCTCCACCTCTTTTGTAAATGTAGTTGCCCTTTTCCATATGTTATTTTTGGCTTCTGAGCATTTTGTCGGCTTTGGGACACCTTTTAAGGTGTTTTGTAATTGTTTTGTATGTGTTAGTATGTGTTTGTGTTTGCCTGCCATTGTTTTCAGTGTGGTTCGACGAACATTCGACGAACTTGCCTCCTGTGCGACGAACCAAAACACTAGCGGGGTGGCTCAACACTACTCATGATATATAGACGTACATTGTTAATGTTTAAACTATGCTATATATACCTGCTATCTGATGATACTGTACACTTTGTCTACTTTTTATATTCTTGTCTAATCCATACTGAGCCTGGGAGTGTCTCTGTGTGACTGATGGAATATATATGGAGATTGACAATTATCCTTTGACTGAATAGAGCTGTACACTTCTGATACAGTACCATATATGTGATGTAATTTTGTGTCTATTTTGTGCTACATTTGGAAGTTTGGTGGAAGAGGCCATGGACGTGGGCGTGGGGGGGCCAGTTGGTGCTGATGGTGGTGGTGCATCTTCTGGTAGTGGCAAAAGCACAATAGCAGCTAAGGCAGGAGGTATTGAGCCTGTGTCATGGTCTGTCTACGGAACGCCTGGAAGGCTACCTTTTCTGGGAGTAGGTTAACCGTTTTTAAAGCCGGAGCATGAGGAACTGGTTTGGGCTTACATTGCCGAAACACACTCCAGCAAATATGCCCTCCTCTTCTGAAGTTTCAAAAAATGCAAGCACTGAGTCGTCAAGTGCTGGTTCCTGGTCAGGAAGAACCTCTTTCCTTGTCTCCTGCACCCCCACCCAAAGTGAATGATGCAGCAGGCCACACTTCACATTAGTCCATGTAGATCTTTCTATCACACCATGCATTGGTTAGCAAGTCAAATCGTGAATTCCACAGTCCAAGATGAATCTGACATGGAGTGTGGGTGGCCAGGCAGGGCAGTGGGGTTAATTGGTACCGGGACGGTGTCTCCCTGGGATGTGACACAGTGGCGGTGACCCGTTCCGTGGCCCTGGGCGTCCATGCAAAGGGGTGAATTACGTTTATAGGTGAATGATATGTGACGCCACCTGTGGTTTCTGAGTAGATTGACCAGCGCTGTAGTGGCGCTTCTCTGGGACAGAAGTTGTGGTGCAGCTAAGATGTAGAAGCCCTGCACAGATATGGCCATTGTCGCAGGGCACATGAAAGAGTTGGTAGATAGTGTGCAGTGCAGGATGTAGCAGAGCCATGCGCCAGGCGCAGGAGAAAGAGGACAGACACAGTCTTGCAGTTCCTTTACCTGTACTTGGTAAGTGCCGTCAAGGACCCAGAGTACAGATGGAGGAGTTGCTCAGCCTGGAAGCCAATTTGGAATTCTCTCTCTGCAGATAGGTAGTGTGGCCTCCGTTCTAGCGCTTATCTGAGGTACTCGCAGTGCTGAGTTCAATGAAGTTCCCCCTGTTGACTCTCTCTTGGAACTTTCTCGTATGGCAGGCAGCCGTAGCCTTTTCCTTCTTGCTCCCACACGTTGCTGCTGGGGCCTCCGAGCCTTAGTTGGGTACAGAGCATTTACAGCTGCTACTTCCTCCGGTTTCTGCTGCAGGAACGTCAGTGTCCCTACAAGCTCAGAGACCGGAATCCGGACCATGCGCTCAAGCTAGAAGTGAGCCTTAACTCTGCTCATCCTCCAGCTCCCCTTCTCACTTCCACACACTTCCCCTTCCCTTCACAGACTGCCCTAACTTACCTCCTCCCGACCACAGACAGCAGCTCCTCAGCAGTTAGGTTCAGAGGTCTCCCTGCTGGCCTGGAGTGGGAAATGTGTTGTGCGTTGGTTTAACTGCTAGAGAGATCCTTCATTGCTCCCAAGCATGACATCACACTCCCTAGGAGGAAGGTAATGCCACTGTGGCGACCGTACTCCTGGGGGCGCTACAAGTGCACTGAGGCCCAGCCACTTCTAGATGATTCTGCTGGTACATTGACCCAGACCACTACATTCCCCTCACACTCTACACAGCCTGAATGTGACCCAGATGAAACTCAGGTTACCCTTCCCATATACTGTACCACCTTACACAGTGACAAAAAGGAAGGTGCAGCTGAAAGTGCAGGATCGGCCCACCCGCCGTCAGACACACCACCGTACTATGTGGGGCCCAGTGCCAGTGCCGACGCCCACGAGTGGGCCCCCCTTGCTTGGGCAGGGCCCCAGCATTTGCAATGTTTACCTCTCCCTGCTCCTCCGCTGTGTAGTCTGGGCTGTCAAATCCATCACTGGGACTGGCACTTCAAATTTGGTGAACTGATAGAAGATGATGGTTAAGACGTAGCTATGCCCTGTCCCGCTGGCCGGGATCCAGCTTCAGATGATCAATGGCTTCCATTTCTTATGGACGTCGACTCACAATGAGATGCAATGGTGGTTTCTCATCAGCTTTAACAGTTTTCCTACCCACAGACGTGTGACATTCCAGCGCACATTTTTAAATGTGCCCTCCCTCTCATGCCAATCTAATTGAATCGCCTACAGCCTGAGGCTTCTGTGTTTTGCACTCCAAAGTTAAGTGACAGATCATGATAGGCAGTGAGCACCATGTTTACATCTCTCCCTGTGATCAAAATTGGATGGATATGAGTAACGGTGATGGGATCAACGGTACTGCGATACAGCAACACTTTCTTCACAAAGAAAGGCTTTTGCTGTGTCCACACACTAACTAATTGAGGGTCAGCATCACCTCTGAGAATTGTGACGGAAGTTGTTCCCGTGAATAGTAATTTGTAGATTTCTGCACTCACTAGACTTTAGGTAAATAATTGTATGCATCTAATTTCCTATTGCAGAGAGTCTGGGCTGTCTTACTGAGACAGAAATATAAATGAAGATTTAAAAATACCACCAAAAGTGTATCATGGTGTACGCTTGAAATACATTTCCTTTTTTTCTAGTTTTTAGATTGTTGTGTAATCCATGCAGAGAACACGGAGATTTTAAATGTTTAAACTATGCTCTATATACCTGCTATCCAGTGATAATGTACCCTATCTCAACTTTGTACAATCTGGTCTAATCCATACTGGGCCTGAGACCATCTGAGCCTGCCTCCTGATCGATACACATAGGTTTTTAATGTGTAAAATATGCAACATACTGTATATACGTGTTATCCGGTGAAACTGTACCCTTTATCAACTTTCTCGAATCTTGTAGAATCCATACTGGGCTTGAGAATGGCTGCAGAGCTGTTAAGCAAGCTACAGCACCTGTGGTTTGGACACGTAATCTTTTGCATTTTTTCTGGAATGGCGGTTAGGCCGAAATCAGGAATTGCTGTTGACCTGCACTTACTGGGAAATCATCGTTCACGGCGAATTATTGGAATCCCAGATCCCCATCACTAACGGTGTTCAGCGGGTTATCTGCACCTGTAAGCGACAAAAGATGGTCCTTTCAGTGTAGCGCGCATGTAGCCCCGGACATGGAAGGCCATGATAGCCCTGTTATTGCTCGATCGCGCGTGCCAGAGCCTCGCGTATCCCTCTAGTAAGCTTTACGCGTACCGCATGGGCATGCCGGAGTCTCGTTCGTTAACGGAATAAAGCTGACAAATCGCTAGCACAACTACAAATGGACATACCACACCACACACACACAATCGACAAAGCTTTCAATGTGTGCATCTTTTTTTGAGGTGGCATGGTTGTGGTTTCCCGGGTGGAGTCCAATTAAGCCGCAGGCTCCACTCCTGGTGGTGCCCTTTTGGACATTCCCATAAGGTCCAGCTTTGCAATCATACTGCCCCCGGAAAGCAAACACTTTGGCTTCATGGACGCTCTTTGGAGGTTCATGGGAATAACGCCGCCCAATAGCCAGTTGCCATAATTTATTGGTGGGAAGTACGACAGTATATGTTCGTGTTCGTTTTCAGATTTTGTTTTTTTGGGTTTGGTTTTTACATTTTTAGTCCAGACTTTCTTGACTTCATAAGGGCATGACAAGCCTAGATCTGTGTCTCCTCCACCTCCTCCTTTTACTCCTCCACCTCTTTTGTAAATGTAGTTGCCCTTTTCCATATGTTATTTTTGGCTTCTGAGCATTTTGTCGGCTTTGGGACACCTTTTAAGGTGTTTTGTAATTGTTTTGTATGTGTTAGTATGTGTTTGCCTGCCATTGTTTTCAGTGTGGTTCGACGAACATTCGACGAACTTGCCTCCTGTGCGACGAACCAAAACACTAGCGGGGTGGCTCAACACTACTCATGATATATAGACGTACATTGTTAATGTTTAAACTATGCTATATATACCTGCTATCTGATGATACTGTACACTTTGTCTACTTTTTATATTCTTGTCTAATCCATACTGAGCCTGGGAGTGTCTCTGTGTGACTGATGGAATATATATGGAGATTGACAATTATCCTTTGACTGAATAGAGCTGTACACTTCTGATACAGTACCATATATGTGATGTAATTTTGTGTCTATTTTGTGCTACATTTGGAAGTTTGGTGGAAGAGGCCATGGACGTGGGCGTGGGGGGGCCAGTTGGTGCTGATGGTGGTGGTGCATCTTCTGGTAGTGGCAAAAGCACAATAGCAGCTAAGGCAGGAGGTATTGAGCCTGTGTCATGGTCTGTCTACGGAACGCCTGGAAGGCTACCTTTTCTGGGAGTAGGTTAACCGTTTTTAAAGCCGGAGCATGAGGAACTGGTTTGGGCTTACATTGCCGAAACACACTCCAGCAAATATGCCCTCCTCTTCTGAAGTTTCAAAAAATGCAAGCACTGAGTCGTCAAGTGCTGGTTCCTGGTCAGGAAGAACCTCTTTCCTTGTCTCCTGCACCCCCACCCAAAGTGAATGATGCAGCAGGCCACACTTCACATTAGTCCATGTAGATCTTTCTATCACACCATGCATTGGTTAGCAAGTCAAATCGTGAATTCCACAGTCCAAGATGAATCTGACATGGAGTGTGGGTGGCCAGGCAGGGCAGTGGGGTTAATTGGTACCGGGACGGTGTCTCCCTGGGATGTGACACAGTGGCGGTGACCCGTTCCGTGGCCCTGGGCGTCCATGCAAAGGGGTGAATTACGTTTATAGGTGAATGATATGTGACGCCACCTGTGGTTTCTGAGTAGATTGACCAGCGCTGTAGTGGCGCTTCTCTGGGACAGAAGTTGTGGTGCAGCTAAGATGTAGAAGCCCTGCACAGATATGGCCATTGTCGCAGGGCACATGAAAGAGTTGGTAGATAGTGTGCAGTGCAGGATGTAGCAGAGCCATGCGCCAGGCGCAGGAGAAAGAGGACAGACACAGTCTTGCAGTTCCTTTACCTGTACTTGGTAAGTGCCGTCAAGGACCCAGAGTACAGATGGAGGAGTTGCTCAGCCTGGAAGCCAATTTGGAATTCTCTCTCTGCAGATAGGTAGTGTGGCCTCCGTTCTAGCGCTTATCTGAGGTACTCGCAGTGCTGAGTTCAATGAAGTTCCCCCTGTTGACTCTCTCTTGGAACTTTCTCGTATGGCAGGCAGCCGTAGCCTTTTCCTTCTTGCTCCCACACATTGCTGCTGGGGCCTCCGAGCCTTAGTTGGGTACAGAGCATTTACAGCTGCTACTTCCTCCGGTTTCTGCTGCAGGAACGTCAGTGTCCCTACAAGCTCAGAGACCGGAATCCGGACCATGCGCTCAAGCTAGAAGTGAGCCTTAACTCTGCTCATCCTCCAGCTCCCCTTCTCACTTCCACACACTTCCCCTTCCCTTCACAGACTGCCCTAACTTACCTCCTCCCGACCACAGACAGCAGCTCCTCAGCAGTTAGGTTCAGAGGTCTCCCTGCTGGCCTGGAGTGGGAAATGTGTTGTGCGTTGGTTTAACTGCTAGAGAGATCCTTCATTGCTCCCAAGCATGACATCACACTCCCTAGGAGGAAGGTAATGCCACTGTGGCGACCGTACTCCTGGGGGCGCTACAAGTGCACTGAGGCCCAGCCACTTCTAGATGATTCTGCTGGTACATTGACCCAGACCACTACATTCCCCTCGCACTCTACACAGCCTGAATGTGACCCAGATGAAACTCAGGTTACCCTTCCCATATACTGTACCACCTTACACAGTGACAAAAAGGAAGGTGCAGCTGAAAGTGCAGGATCGGCCCACCCGCCGTCAGACACACCGCCGTACTATGAGGGACCCTGTGCCAGTGCCGTCGCCGACGAGTGAGCCCCCCCTGCTTGCTCTGGATCACAGCACTTGCAAAGTTGAAATACTTACCTCTCCCTGCTCCACCTCCATGACGTCTTCTGACAGTGATATTCTGATCAGAGAGCGCAATGACATCACGTCTGTACGCCCAGACTAGTACAGGGATTCCCTAGCGAGGAGACTTATTTAATTGTTTTCAATGTTGGGACAGCAATTTTTGGGGAGCACTATACTCTGGAGAATGATATATGGAGCCCACCATACACTGGAGCATTCCAAAGGTGGACATCAGACACTGGAGCAGCATTTACAGGGCCCATTATACACTAGAGCATTAGAAATGGGGCCCATTATATATGAAGCATTATTTGGGCCCATAAGACAGTGCAGCTTCATCCATGGGGACCAACATATACTGTAGCATTATGTGGAGCTCATCATATACTGTTTCAACCATTATATGGGACCAATGATTCTGTATGGTGAAATATATGGGCCTCATTACTCTGTATAGCGCACTATGCGGTGGCCATAATACTGTATGGAGTAAGATACTGTCCGTTTTTGGAGCTATTTGAGAATTTAAAATGGATATCAGTCATGAGATGTAAAAAGTGAAGTATTTTTCATTGTACTATACCGCTTTTTCTCTGCTGTATCGGAGCATCATGAGTTGTGGTATGTGTTAAAGGGGCGCTCTTTGGCCCAGGGCACATGAAAACCTGGAGCCAGCCCTACCCCCCCACAAATTTAGCCAAATAACCCCCATTTTTCAGTGCGTAACTAGTATTATGAAGTAAATTAAGGTTGAAAAGCTTCAGTAATAAGATTTGATGTTTTTGGCATTCAAAAGGGCACTGTAGGTGTGTTTCCTGGCCTCTACTCCCTGCCGACTTTGCTTCCACATTGACTTGCATTGGGTTTCGTTTTTCAGTCGGCCTTCGACTTTTCACAAAAATCGGACGATTTCATTCGACCCGACTTTTGCAAAAGTCCGACCGAAAAAAAGGCAAAGTCGCTCAGCTCTAGATAACACTACAAGAAAAGCTCTTATTTTTATTTTTGTGCAGATCATCGTGAGGTGTAAGTGATAAGGGGGATTTAATCTTCAGGTCGGTGCAATTATAGCAATACTTGATTTATGTTGGGTTTTTTTAGACTTTGCTGCTATCATATAGAATTTTTTTTCAATAAAAAGTAGTTTTTTTCGTCGCCATATTCTGAAACTTGTAACTTTTGTATTTTTTGGCGAACAGAGCTGTATAAAGGCTTTATTTTGCAGGACGAGTTGCAGATTTTTTTGGTACCAGTTTGGGGCATACAATATTTTTTGATCACTCTTTATTCAGATTTTTCAAACACAGAATGAAAAAAAACAGCTATTCAGTTATTGTTATTTTTTATTTTTTGCACCGTTCACCATGAGGTAAAAGCGATAAAACCAATTTGTTCGTTGGGTCAGTGCGATTACAGCGATACCAGATTTATCTTTTTTTTATGCTTTGCTATTTTTAAGAGCTAAAAACAATATTTTAGCAAAATGAATTTGTTTTTGTATCTTCATATTCTGAGAGCTGTGACTTTTTTTTGCCAAATGGGCCATATTAGGGCTTGTTTATTTGCAGAACGATATGGCACTTTCATTTATATCTTTTTTTCACATGTTACTTTTTGATTGCTTTTTATTCACTTTTTTGTGAATCACTATGATGAAAAAGCAACATTTTTGGTGTGTTTATTTATACACCGCGTTCGCCATACTGAATAAATAGCGTGATATTTTTATAGAGCAGATTGCTATGGATGCAGCGATACCAATTATGCGTACTTTTTTGTTTAATAATAAAAATAATTTTATTTCTATAGTGCCAACATATTCTGCAGCACTTTTCATTTTAGTTGTAACTTTTACAGACAATAGACATTACAGCATAACAAGAAACACATAGATCAAAACAGATACCAAGACGAATAAGGGCCCTGCTCGCAAGCTTATAATCTGTGAGGAAAAAGGGGAGACATGAAAGGTGGATGGTAACAATTGCCTTCATTGTTCGGACCAGCCATAGTTTAAGAATCGGGTGTTCATTTAATGCTGCATGCATGAACTGGTTATCAGCCTAAGTATGTAACCGTACAGACACAGAGGGCTATTAAATGCATAAAGCATGTCAGAACATGATTCGAGGACCCTGGTTATAGTAAAAATTTTGAATTGGCAACACTGGTATAGTTAGGTTAATGCGTTAAGGACGGTAGGCCAGACTGAACAAATGCGTTTTTAGGGCACGCTTAAAAGAGTTGGCGCAGCACGTGAAAAGTCTTGGAGAAGGGGGTGGGAGGTTCTGATTATTGAGGATGTTAATCTCAGGTCATTAGCAGAACGGAGGGCACGGGTAGGGTGGTAGACTGAGACAAGGGAGGAGATGTAGGGTGGTGCTGAGCCATGGAGTTCTTTGTGGGTAAGGGTAATAAGTTTGTACTGGATTCTGGAGTATATGGGTAGCCAGTCTAATGACTGTCACAAGGTAAAGGCATCGGTATAATGATTGGTGAGGGATATGATCCTGGCTGCAGCATTCAAGACTGATTGGAGAGGGGAAAGTTTAGTAAGAGGGAAACCGTTTAGTAGAGAGTTACAATAGTCCAGATGAGAATGAATAAGAGAAACAGTAAGAGTTTTTGCAGAGTTGAAAGTAAGAAAGGGTTGAATTCTAGAAATGTTTTTGAAGTATGACCCCAAGACAGCGGGCATGTTGCTGGGGAGTAATGGTGGAACCAAACACAGAAATGGCAATGTTGGGCATAGGTAGGTTAGTAAAGGGAGGAAACACAAGGAGTTCAGTTTTTGACAGGTTCAGTTTCAGATATAGTGAGGACATTATGTGAGACACAGCGTTTAGACAATTGCCGGTGTTTTCTAAAAAGGCAAGTGTGATATCAAGAGAAGAAGTGTATAATTGGTTGTTAGCAGCATAGAAATGGTACTGGAAACCAAATCTACTGATTGTTTGTCCAACAGGGGCACTATACAAAGAGAAGAGGAGGGAACCTAGAACCAATCTTTGAGGAACCCCAACAGTAAGGGGAAAATGAGAAGAGGAGATGCCAGCAAAAGATACAGTGAAGCAGCATCAGAGAGATAGAAGGAGAACCAGGAGAGAACGGTGTCCTTGAGGCCAATGGAGCAGAGCATAGTGAGGAGGAGCTGATGATCCACAGTGTCGAATGCTGCAGAGAGATCCAAGAGAATTAGCATGGAGTACTGACCATTAGGTCTAGCTGTAGTAGATCATTAGAGACTTTAGTGAGGGCAGTTTCAGTAGAGTGTAAAGAGCGGAAACCGGACTGTAGAGGATGGAGAAGAGAGTTATCTGAGAGATGGCGGATAAGACGGGCGTGGACCAGGCATTCCGGGAGTTTAGAGATGAAGGGAAGATCAGAGACAGGTCAATAGTTAGCAATTAATGAAGTTCTTTTGGCAAAGACAATGCTTTCATAAAGAGATTCATAAAGACATCTAGATGCTGTTCTGATCTGTAAGCAACACAGTTTTGGTCGAGGGATGGTTTTTTAAGTTATGGATGATGGCATGCTTAAATGTGGAGGGAAAGATACCAAAAGAGAGAAGAGGTTGAATATTTTTGCTAGGTGAGTGGTGACAGCAGGGGAAAGGGACTGGGGGAGATATGAAGGAATGGGGTCACTGGTGCAAGTAGTAGGGCGAGAAGATGCAAGGAGCCTGATTACTTCTTCTTCTGTGACTGGTTCAAAATCACAGTATCAGCTAGATGCAGTGGGGGAGGGAGGACAGTGCATGGTATTTTTGTTTTTATCACAAACGCTGCGTTTTGAATGGTGAAACAGATTTTCGTGATTTGTGTGCACTTTTGTGTTTTTTTATTTTGTTTTTTACTTTTTTTACATATTTTATTTTACATTTTCACTTAGTCCCACTGAGGGACATGTATAAATTTTATTTTGATCACTGGTCTCATACACTGCAATACTCGTGTACTGCCATGTATTAGACTGTCAGTGCTTCACTGAAGCAGCATGTGAGACCCAGCTTCTAGCTGGATCTCACAGGCCATCGAAGCCTGGGGTCATCACATGAGACATTACCTCAGGGTACCATGGTAACCTTTGGGACCCGCGATTCTCATCGATGGAGTCCGATGGTTACTAAGCGTATCTTGTGACCCTCTTGCAACAACTTACAATGCTGCTCCCCATTAATGGCACCACTTCTTTTTTTTCATAGACCGTACAATATCTTCAGAAATATATGGAAATGTACCAGTTATATCCTCAGAATTTTTAAAATAGTGGTCCAAAGTAATACAACAATAAAATATTCTTTTTCAATTTATATGTTGCAATTTCAAAGAAAAAAACTGAATAAACAGCATGTTCAGCAATAAAGATATCCCTAATTAATACTTGGATGCATACCCTTTAGCATTGATGACATCCTCCAAATGTTTCTTGTAGCCATCTATAAGCTTCTTGCACTTTTCAGCTAGTATTTTCTCCCACTCTTCCTTTGCTGTTTGTTCAAGGCTTTGAATGTTTGCAGAGGTCTTTTTCCCAATGGCAGATTTCAGCTCACCGCAAACAGACTCTTTTCTGGCCATTTTAAAACAGTCCATTTTTTTCTTTTTAAACCATTCTTGTGTACTTTTGGATGTGTGCTTTGGGTCATGGTCTTGCTGGAGGACCCATGATCTTCAACTCAAACCAAATTTTTCTACAATGGGCAGGACATTTTGCTCTAAAATCTCTTGAAAATTCTTTAATTTCATGATTCCTATGATACATTCAAGACTTCCAGTACCAGAAGCAGAAAAGCATCCTCACAGCTTTATGGATCGTCCACCTTGCTTAACTGTTGGCAAGGTGTTCTTTTCCTTATAAGCTTCATTGCGCAGCCTCTAAACAAACTGTCCCTTTGCATTGCCAAAAAGCTCTATATTTGTTTCATCTGTCCACATAACATTTTCTTAGAAGTATTGTAGTTTGTCATGGTACTGTTTGGCAAAGATCAATCATACCTTTCTTCAGCAATGGTTTCTTCCTTGGCCTTCACCCATAAAGCTCTGCTTGGTTTAGTGTGCGGCGTATGGTACTTGTTGAAACCATGACCCAAGACTGTTCAAGATGGTCCTTACATGTTTGATGTGGTGTTTTTTCTACTATTCATACCAACATTCAAAGACAAGTTTCCTCTTTCCCCAGTCCAGGGAGTTTCTTGATGGTACCATCCTTGGCAAACTTCTTAATAACATTGAACACTGTTGAAACTGGTATACCAAGGTCTTCAGAGATGGCCTTATACCCTTTGGAAGTCTTGTGCCTGCTAATCATAGCAGTTCTGATGTCCTCAGACCGCTCCTTTGTCTTCACCATTGTGACAAAGGAACAGGGCCTACCATGTGTCTTTTTAAAACACTGAAGTCACCATTCACTGGCTAATTCATGTCTTATTGGCATCGAAAATTAATCACAGTTGATTCTCATTTGTGATTAACACAGGCGAGTCAAAATGTGTTTCCATATAATTTAATGTAAAGGGTGGCAAACCAGTGCCAAAGCAAGCTTTAGGCTTTTCTATTTTTTTCTCCCATTGTTTTTTTTTAAACTATTGTTTATCATTTGCTCTTTTGTATTAAACACAGGTGCACTACACAAAAAAGCTGTTTCACTTGATTCTCTTTTTCAGGAGATATTCCACATTATATACTGTGATAGAGTGGCTCACTCAGCTGACACAGGGGTAGGTACAGGAGCACGTTCTCTTTGCAGTCCTTCACGGGTTTATTATATACATGCAGCATAAACCACACTGAGGACAAAATAAAAACAGCCCTTAGGGCAAAACAGGAAAATAAAGCAAAATAGTGTAACACAGTCCATACATGTGCAGGAAATCCACCCGTTCAGGAGAAATCAGCATCCAAAGGTTCAGTTTTCCTTCACAAGACACAACGCACTGGAGTGCCACTCTCCAGGCCTACGGAACACTCAATGCCTCTGGAGGACGACTACTTAGGCCCCAGACCACACCTTGGGGTGGAGATAAGGTGGACAACTTCCCACCCGCTCTTTGGTTGTCCACAAAAAAAACAGCCCTTTAAACAAATTGGCTGTTAACCCCTTGCAGCACTTTATGTGCTTGAGGAAAACTTCTGGGTTTTACAGCTGTGGCCAAAAGTATTGACACCCCTGCAATTCTGTCAGATAATACTCAGTTTCTTCCTGAAAATGATTGCAAACACAAATTCTTTGGTATTATTATCTTCATTTAATTTGTTTTAAATGAAAAAACACAAAAGAGAATGAAGCAAAAAGCAAAACATTGATCATTTCACACAAAACTCCAAAAATGGGCCAGACAAAAGTATTGGCACCCTCAGCCTAATACTTGGTTGCACAACCTTTAGCCAAAATAACTGCGACCAATCGCTTCCGGTAACCATCAATGAGAGTCTTACAATGCTCTGCTGGAATTTTAGACCATTCTTCTTTGGCAAACTGCTCCAGGTCCCTGATATTTGAAGGGTGCCTTCTCCAAACTGCCATTTTTAGATCTCTCCACAGGTGTTCTATGGGATTCAGGTCTGGACTCATTGCTGGCCACCTTAGAAGTCTCCAGTGCTTTTTCTCAAACCATTTTCTAGTGCTTTTTATAGTGTGTTTTGGGTCATTGTCCTGCTGGAAGACCCATGACCTCTGAGGGAGACTCAGCTTTCTCACACTGGGCCCTACATTATGCTGCAAAATTTGTTGGTAGTCTTCTGACTTCATAAGCCATGCACACGGTCAAGCAGTCCAGTGCCAGAGGCAGCAAAGCAACCCCAAAACATCAGGGAACCTCCGCCATGTTTGACTGTAGGGACCGTGTTCTTTTCTTTGAATGCCTCTTTTTTCTCCTGTAAACTCTATGTTGATGCCTTTGCCCAAAAAGCTCTACTTTTGTCTCATCTGACCAGAGAACATTCTTCCAAAAGGTTTTAGGCTTTTTCAGGTAAGTTTTGGCAAACTCCAGCCTGGCTTTTTTATGTCTCGGGGTAAGAAGTGGGGTCCTCCTGGGTCTCCTGCCATACAGTCCCTGTTCATTCAGACGCCGACGGATAGTACAGGTTGACACTGTTGTACCCTCGGACTGCAGGGCAGCTTGAACTTGTTTGGATGATAGTCGAGGTTCTTTATCCAACATCCGCACAATCTTGTGTTGAAATCTCTTGTTAATTTTTCTTTTCCATCCACATCTAGGGAGCTAAGCCACAGTGCCATGGGCTTTAAACTTCTTGATGACACTGCGCACGGTAGGCACAGGAACATTCAGGTCTTTGGAGATGGACTTGTAGCCTTGAGATTGCTCATGCTTCCTCACAATTTGGTTTCTCAAGTCCTCAGACAGTTCTCTGGTCTTCTATCTTTTCTCCATGCTCAATGTGGTACACACAAGAACACAGGACAGAGGTTGAGTCAACTTTAATCCATGTCAACAGGCTGCAAGTGTGATTTAGTTATTGCCAACACCTGTTAGGTGCCACAGGTAAGTTACAGGTGCTGTTAATTACACAAATTAGAGAAGCATCACATGATTTTTCGAACAGTGCCAATACTTTTGTCCACCCTCTTTTTTATGTTTGGTGTGGAATTAGATCGAATTTGGCTGTAGGACAATTCTTTTTGTGTTTTTTCATTTAAGACAAATTAAATGAAGATAATAATACCAAAGAATTTGTGTTTGCAATCATTTTCAGGAAGAAACTGAGTATTATCTGACAGAATTGCAGGGGTGTCAATACTTTTGGCCACAACTGTACGTCAATGAAGCCGTTAACCGCAGTTAAACATATCTCCCGTCCAGCATCTTACCAGTGACTTTGTCACAGTACTTGCACTTCATGGGTGCCAATAATAATGAGCAGGACTGTAAATATCGCTGTCTCAATTGATAGCAGCATTTAAGGGGTTAATCGGCCCCGATCGGCCACAAAACCGGCCGGGGCAGATACTGCAGGGTGTCAACTGTCATACACAGCTGACACACGAGGGAATCGCCGTCATCATCTGGCGCTATAGTCTTATTCCTCAGCATTGTTAAAACAGCATTAAAAGGGGTATCAATGGACATTAAGGAGCTAATCATTTTATATTAAATTCACTAATCATGTTTAGTACTGTTGTGATTTTCCATGTGTATATCTATAGTTTCTTAAGTAGACATAATTGTACATAGAGTTGAGCTCTGCAGCCCATTTATCATTGTAAAGTACTGAGGGTTAGTATTGTGTTTTGATACAGTGAGACAGGCATGGTGATAAGTTATTGTTATGATGTATCTTCCCCTGAATATAAAGTAAAAGAGGTAATATAACCTTCTATTCCTTTATTTTATGCTTTCCACTGTATCACGATTTTAATAAACAAAAAATATGGGAAAATATGCGAAAATGCAAAAATTTTGTTCGGGTGAAAATGTGAACATTTTTTAAAGTAATCTGAACTATGATCGCACAGGTCAATATAATTGTGACCTTTTAATGCCACAGTTAGTTTTGGTCTTAAGGGGAATTTCCAGTTTCAGAAAACCCCTGTCCCCTGGTTAGTTTAAAAAACCCAACTGTGCCTTTAATCACCCTCTTTGGGTCCAGCATTGATTCTTTGCTGCTCCCAATATCTGTTATTGTCTGCAGTGCTGACATTTCACTGACAGTGTTACTTGTACTGTCAGTTTGGCCAGAACCGCTGAGCTGCAGACAATAACAGATAACGGGAGCAGCAGCATAGACACAGCACTAAACCAGGTGAGAAAACAATTTACTAGTTTTTTTTATACAAATTGCAGCTGACAGAGATATTTTCAAAAACAGAAACTCCTTTTAAATTATTTTTCCCCATTTTGCTAAAATTAGCACACATAAAATAGTTTATAATTATTCATTTGCTTTTGGAGGAATGCAAAAATATAATAACAATTTTGTGATTAGTATTATTATTATTTTTAACTGTTTAACCAAATTATGCATTACCTTTATGGTGTGTAATGTCCAGTATTACAATTTCTATGTTTTTTAGCACATTTTTTTTACTTATATGATTTGCATTACTATTTGCATTATCAACATTATTTTTTTTTATTCAAATACATTATTGCCATTATTATAATTATTATTTTTACAGTGAGTACGGAATGTATTCAGACCCCTTTACATTTTTTTACATTGTGCTAAATTAAACTGATAGGACTTGACTTGTAAAGGCACACACCTGTCTATATAAGACCTCACAGCTCACAGTGCATGTCAGACCAAATGATAATCATGAGGTCAAAAGAACTGGCCAAGGAGCTCAGAGACAGAATTGTGGCAAGGCACAGAACTGGCCAAGGTTGCAAAAGAATTTATGCAGTACTCAAGGTTCCTAAGATTACAGTGGCCTCCATAATCCTGAAAAGGGAAAAGTTTGGGACGACCAGAAGTCTTCCTAGACCTGGCCGTCCAGCCAAGCTGAGCAATCATAGGAGAAGTGCCTTGGTGAGCGAGATAAAGAAGAACTCCACAATCAGTGTGGCTGCATTCCACAGATGCAGTAAGGAGATGGGAGAAAATTCCACAAAGTCAACTATCACTGCAGCCTTCCACCAGTCTGGCCTTTATGGCAGAGTGGCCGACGGAAGCCTCTCCTCAGTGCCAGACATATGAAAGCCCGCATAGAGATTGCTAAAAAACTCATGAACAGCAGAGAGAATTATAGGTTCCCCCCTGCCTAAAATCCAGGATCTTTATGATAAGAGTATTCGATCCCACGCATTGAAAATTTCATCCGATCCCTCTCACCCGGGACACTCCTCATTCCAACTACTCCCTTCAGGACGTCGCTTCAGAGTCCCCAAATGCAGTACCAACCGCCATATGAACAGCTTCTATCCACTCTCTGTTCAACAATTAAATCGTCATGTGTAGACTATATACTTTATCTGTCTTGTTAGATGTTACTTGTTGTATCTGTTGTTATATATTATGTTGCCTCTTTGCCACAAAGAATTCCTTGTATATATGTAATATGTACTTGGCGATAATAAATTTGATTGATTGATTGATTGATGAAGGACTCCCAGACTACGATAAATAAGATTCTCTGGTCTGATGAGAAGAATATAGACCTTTTTGGTGATAATTCTAAGAGGTATGTGTGGATAAAGCTAGGCACTGCTCATCACCTGCCCAATACAATCCCAACAGTGAAACATGGTGGTGGAAACATCATGCTATGGGGGTGTTTTTCAGCTGCAGGGACAGGATGACTGGTTGCAATTGAAGGTAACATGAATGTGGCCAAGTACAGAGATATCCTGGATGAAAACCTCTTCCAGAGTGCTCTGGACCTCAGACTTGGCTGAAGGTTCACCTTCCAACAAGATAATGACCCTAAGCACACAGCTAAAATAACAAAGGAGAGGCTTCAGAACAACTCTGTGACAATTCTTGACTGGCACAAACAGAGCCCTGATGTTGTAAATTCTCTCTCTGGTTTCCCTCTGGTGATTACTGAAGATAGTGGAGCTGGTCAGATTGAGAGTTCTCTTTCTGATCTCCCTCTGGTGGTTACTGGAGGTAGTGGCACTGATCTGATTGACAGAGGCTTGCCACCTGATAATGAGGAAGATGATTGGAGATCTGGGGTTTCTGATTGGGATTTAAGACAGCTGACTCCCTTTATCCCTGATGGTGATTTTCTTCCTGTTCCTCTTGAGGTCTGATGTCTCCTGCTCTTTCCCTGCATGTTCAGCTTAGTGGTTCATTTGCTATTCTGTTTGCATTTGATCTGGTTTTGTTTATCTCTGCTTGGTGCGGGTCAGCTAGCTCCGGCTGGGGCTGTGCTGAATCACCGCCCATATGTTACTGCATATGCCAGTTTGTTTTTTTTCAGTGTTTTTGTGCATCAGACGTGTTGGACTTTTTGCAGGTTTTTTTGCGCGATTGCAGTGTCTTTCCTTTTCTGTCCTGTCTAGTCAGTGTGGGCCCCATCGTTTGCTCAGTCTATTTTTCTGCCTGCATTTGTGTTTTCATCTTGTCTCACCGACAATATATGTTTGGGGGCTATCTATTCCTTTGGGGTCTGCTCCGGTGCAGTTTAGATTTCCCCTTTCTTCCTTTAGGCTTAGTTAGCTCTCCGGCTGTGCCAAGGCATCAAGGATCATCATAGGTATGCTCCACGGCTACTGCTAGCTGTGTGGACAGGATCAGGGGTCTGCATCCGCTTAGTTACCAACCTCTCTGGTTTTCTGTGGCTTAGCCTGGGCCTGCTATCCTCCTCGGTGACCCATTCATAACACCCTGACCTAAACCTAATTGATCATCTCTGGAGAGACCTGAAAATGGCTGTCCACCAATGTTCACCATCCAACCTGACCCAGCTGGAGAGGATCTGCAAGTAAGAAAGCAGAGGATCCCTAAATCCAGGGGCAGTGCTGATCTTCGACATGAGAAAATTATTGCTGCATGCTGCGAGTGCATCTGATATCCAGATCATGCACGCCCATACAAGTGTATGAATGCGTGTGAAACTTTGGACTGCACTTGGATGCCATTAACATAATTAGTCCAAACTGTCTCACATGAGAGAATCGACAGCCATATGGTTATGGCCTCAGTATGAGCTTCCTGAAGATCCCCTAATTGGGAATTTATGGATCAATAGGTGATATTATACTAGTGCCATTGTGGTACTTTACAGATATAGATATAAAGAAGTTCTTCTGATGACTGTTTCTGTTTCAAGAAAATCTATTGAACATGATTGGATAATTTGGGTGGAGGGAGAAAATAACCAACTTCAGCTGGATTTTTACTGAAGTCTCTTAGACTCGCATGTGTTTTATGTTTTATAATGTGGTTTGAAAATTATTCAATGGCATCCCACAAATAAAAATGATGAAATCACAATTTTTTCAGATTATCCAATGCCTCCTCCAGAGTTTTAGGTGCACTAGGTCATCTTCATCTCATTTTTTCCAGTATTGTCTGCACTTGTGTATGTGAGGTCTGTCATTTTACTTACTCCCCATCTATCCATCTGCTGTGGCTATCGATGGCATTGAGTTGAACGTAACAGAACACTTTCATCACCCCCTTCTAGTAATCCTGTATGACTTATATTAGCTGTCATATTAAAGCTGCTCTGAGCTAACATCTTGTAATTTGAGAGTAATCTTAGACTCGCTGTCCATTACTACACATATCAGAATACCATATATCAACAGGATCATTATAAGAATGGTAATGGTGAAATATGACATTCATCACATTGTAAACAGCATTTTTGTATATCGAACCATATACATAGAGTGTGCATAGCAATATCTCTGTGACTTGGTCTGCACAGGTTTTAAAAGTAATGTTCAAGGTCAGGCTTGGAAATGTGGAAAGGCAGGAGCTGAGGCAGCAAGATGGCATGGGAGTCAGGATTAGCGGTACATGAAAGATTGGATTTAGGAAAGCATACATGTATTATCTGGGTACCACACAGACCAAGTTCTATAAATCGAGGTTTTCATACTTTACTCCATTTCGATTGAAACTGTGTTACATCATTGTATATTTTATTAGCAATGTGTTTCCTGTGTTCTAAATTTAAAGGTAATCTGTCAGTAAGATCAACTATACCAAACTGCAAGTTATGCCATTCAGGTCTTTGAAATGTAAATTCAATAATGCTTTTATTTCTTCTACCTGTTGCTGCATTAAGTGCTCTGGGCGTTACTGAGCACTTAACAATCGTTTGCCTCCTGAGGTTGTTTCCCTAACTTCAGCCTCTTCAGCTCTAAACAACCTGGGGAGGCACAGACTTGGTAAGTGCTCTTCACGCCCAGAGCACTTAAAATGTGAATTAAAATTCTAATCTTTCTGAAATGTAGCAACGGATAGAAGATATAAAGGTGTTAATGGATTTACATTTCAGACCTACATGCTCTTATATGTGGTTTGGGAGTGGGGCGGTGGGGTTGATTGTACTGTTAGATTCCCTTTAAATGGAAACAACAGAAAATGAGCTATTGTTTAAATCAGTTTTTGTGTTAAATATATATTTTTTACATATCATGATCTTTATTAAAAAATAAAAATCTTACAATTTTCACACTGACCTCTAGGGCTAACTCCCTGTTGTTTCAGGAAACAACACATGTAGATAGCAGCAACGATCAGACACTGACAGTACCTTTTGTACTAAAGCACCTGACCTAATGCAAAGGTCTCTGGGAAGCAGGGTCAACTGTGGCATCGCATATTGTGCATGTTGGATCCTGTGTTATGAGTTGTGTATAGGTGTTACCTGTCATTGCACCTTTGATGATAAGAAGCCTTGCTGAAAATTCTTCCTAAAAGAACAAGAAGTGTGAAACTAAAAAAAGTCCCAGTGGCCAGTATGGCAATTGCAAGATGTCTCTTTTTACCTTTTTTTTTTCTTTAACCCCTTCACCCCCAAGGGTGGTTTGCACGTTCATGACCGGGCCAATTTTTACAATTCTGACCACTGTACATTTATGAGGTCATAACTCTGGAACGCTTCCATGGATCCCGGTGATTCTGACATTGTTTTCTCATGACATATTGTACTTCATGTTAGTGGTAAAATTTCATTCAAATAACTTGCGTTTATTTGTGAGAAAAACGGAAATTTGGCGAAAATTTTGAAAATTTTGCAATTTTCCAACTTTGAATTTTTATGCCCTTAAATCACAGAGATACGGCACACAAAAAACTTGATAACTAACATTTCCCACATGTTTACTTTACATCAGCACAATTTTGGAACCAAAATTTTTTTTTGTTATGAAGTTATAAGGGTTAAAAGTTGACCAGCAATTTCTCATTTTTACAACACCATTTTATTTTTACGGACCACATCACATTTGAAGCCACTTTGAGGGGTCTATATGATAGAAAATACCCAAAAGTGACACCATTCTAAAAACTGCACCCCTTAAGGTGCTCAAAACCACATTCAAGAAGTTTATTAACCCTTTAGTTGCATCACAGGAATTTTTTTGAATATTTAAAAAAAAATGAACATCTAACTTTTTTTCATAAAAAAAATACTTCAGGTTCAATTTTTTTTATTTTACCAAGGGTAACAGGAGAAATTGAACTGCAAAAGTTATTGTGCAATTTGTCCTGAGTACGCAGATACCTGATATGTGGGGGGGAACGACTGTTTCGGCGCATGGCAGAGCTCAGAATGGAAGGAGTGCCGTTTGACTTTTTCAATGCAAAATTGGCTGGAATTCAGATTGGACGCCATGTCACGTTTGGAGAGTCCCTGATGTACCTAAACAGTGGAAACCCCCTACAAGTGACCCCATTTTGGAAACTAGACCCCCCAAGGAACTTATCTAGATATGTGGTGAGAACTTTGAACCCACAAGGGCTTTACAGAAGTTTATAACGTACAGCGGTACAATTAAAAAATCATATTTTTTCCACAAAAATGATCTTTTCACCCCAATTTTTATTTTCCCAAGGGTAACAGGACCCTAAAAGTTATTGTGCAATTTGTCCTGAGTACGCTGATACCCCACATGTGAGGGTAAACCACTATTTGGGCGCATGGCAGAGCTCGGAAGGGAAGCAGCGCCATTTGACGTTTTTGGCTGGAATTGAGATCGGACACGATGTCGCGTTTGGAAAACCCCTGATGTACCAAAACAGTGGAAACCCCCCACAAATGACACCATTTTGGAAACTAGACCCCCTAAGGAACTTATCTAGATGTGTGGTGAGAACTTTGAACCCCCATGGGCTTCACAGAAGTTTATAACATAAAGCCATACAATTAAAAAATCATATTTTTTCCACAAAAATGATCTTTTCACCCTCAATTCTTATTTTTCCAAGGGTAACAGGACCCTAAAAGTTATTGTGCAATTTGTCCTGAGTACGCTGATACCCCACATGTGGGGGTAAACCACTATTTGGGCGCATGGCAGAGCTCGGAAGGGAAGCAGCGCCATTTGACGCTTTTGGCTGGAATTGAGATCGGACACGTCGGGGCTCGGAAGGGAAGTAGTGACGTTTTGGAATGCAGACTTTGATGGAATGGTCTGCGGGTGTCATGTTGCCTTTGGAGAGCCCCTAATGTACCTAAACAGTGGAAACCCCCCACAAATGACATCATTTTGTATACTAGACCCCCCAAGGAACTTATCTAGATGTGTGGTGAGCACTTTGAACCCCCCAGTGCTTCACAGAAGTTTACAACGCCCGGGCGTGAAAATAAAAAATTCGTATTTTTTCCACAAACATGATCTTTTAGTCACCATTTTTTTATTTTCCCAAGGGTACCAGGAGAAATTGGACCCCAAAAGTTGTTGTCCAATTTGTCCTGAGTATGCTGATACCCCATATGTGGGAGAAAACTACTGTATTTGCACACGTCGGGGCTCGGAAGGGAAGTAGTGACGTTTTGGAATGCAGACTTTGATGGAATGGTCTGCGGGTGTCATGTTGCCTTTGGAGAGCCCCTAATGTACCTAAACAGTGGAAACCCCCCACAAATGACCCCATTTTGAAAACTAGACCCACTAAGGAACGTATCTAGATGTGAGGTGAGCACTTTGAACCCCCAAGGGCTTCACAGAAGTTTATAATGCCAGGGCATGAAAATAAAAAAATCGTATTTTTTCCACAAACATGATCAATTAGTCCCCAATTTTTTTATTTTCCCAAGGGTAACAGGAGAAATTGAACCCCAAAAGTTGTTGTCCAATTTGTCCTGAGTATGCTGACACCCCATATGTGGGATAAAACTACTGTATGGACACACGTCAGGGCTCGGAAGGGAAGTAGTGATGTTTTGGAATGCAGACTTTGATGGAATGGTCTGCGGGTGTCATGTTGCCTTTGGAGAGCCCCTAATGTACCTAAACAGTGGAAACCCCCACAAGTGACCCCATTTTGGAAATGAGACCCCCTAAGGGACTTATCTAGATGTGTGGTAAGCGCTTTGAACCCCCAAGGGCTTCACAGAAGTTTATAATGCCCGGGCATGAAAATAAAAAAATCGTATTTTTTCCAGAAACATGATCAATTAGTCCCCAATTTTTTCATTTTCCCAAGGGTAACAGGAGAAATTGGACCCCAAAAGTTGTTGTCCAATTTGTCCTGAATACGCTGACACCCCATATGTGGGAGAAAACTACTGTATGGACACACGTCGGGGCTCGGAAGGGAAGCAGTGACGTTTTGGAATGCAGACTTTGATGGAATGGTCTGCGGGTGTCATGTGCGTTTGGAGAGCCCCTGATGTACCTAAACTATTGAAGCTCCCCACAAGTGACCCCATTTTGGACACTAGACCCCCCACGGAACTTATCTAGATGTGTGGTGAGCACTTTGAACCCCCAAGTGCTTCACAGAAGTTTATAACACTCGGACGTGAAAATAAAAAAATCATTTTTTTCCACAAAAATGATATTTTTGCCCCCAATTTTTTATTTTCCTAAGGGTAACAGGAGAAATTGGACCCCAAAAATTGTTTTGCAATTTGTCCTGAGTAGGCTGATACCCTACATGTGGGGGTAAAACACTGTTTGGGCGCATAGCAGAGCTTGGAAGGGAAGGAGCACCATTTGACTTTTTCAACTCAGAATTGGCTGGAATTGAGATCAGACGCCATGTTGCATTTGGAGAGCCCCTGATGTGCCCAAACAGTGGAAACCCCCAATTCTAACTCCAACCCGAACCCCAACACGCCCCTAACCCTAACCCTAGCCCTAACCCTAGCCCTAACCCTAACCCTAGCCCTAACCCTAACCCTAGCCCTAGCCCTAACCCTACCCCAACACACCCCTAGCCCTAACCCTAGCCCTAACCCTAATGGAAAAATGGAAATAAATACATTTTTTTTATTTTATTATTTTTCCCTAACTAAGGGGGTGATAACGGGGGGTTTGATTTACTATTTATGGCGGTTTTTATGTTTGGCGGCTGTCGCACGCTAAAAGACGCTTTTTATTGTAAAAATAGTTTTTGCATCACCACATATTGAGAGCTATAATTTTTCCGTATTTTGACCCACCGAGTCATGTGAGGTCTTATTTTTTGCAGGACGAGTTGATGTTTTTATTGGTACCATTTTCGGGCACATGAAATTTTTTGATCGCTTTTTATTCCGATTTTTGGGACGCAGAATGAACAAAAACCAGCGTTTCATTAATTTCTTTTGGGGGGGTGCGTTTACACCGTTCCACGTGCGGTAAAATTGATAAAGCGGTTTTATTCTTCGGGTCAGTACGGTTACAGTGATACCTCATTTAGGTCGTTTTTTATGTTTTTGTCGGTTTTATGCAATGAAAACTATTTTATATAAAAAATAATTATTTTTGCATCGCTTTATTCAGCGAGCTATAACTTTTTTATTTTTTCGCTGATGATGCTGTGTGGTGGCTCGTTTTTTGTGGGACAAGAAGACGTTTTCAGCGGTACCATGGATATTTATATGCGTCTTTTTGATCGCGCGTTATTACACTTTTTGTTTGGCGGTATGATAATAAATCATTATTTTTTGCTTCGTTTTTTATTTTTATTTTTTAAGGGGTTCGCTAAAGGGGTTAACTAATGGGACAGTTTTATAGGGCGGGTCATTACGGACGCAGCGATACCTAATATGTGTACTTTTATTGGGTTTTTTTTTTATTATTTCCAAAAAATGGATTTATTGGGGGAATATTTTTTTTTTTTTTCTAATTTATTTGGCGATTTTTTTTTAATTATTTTTACACTTTTTTTTATTTTTTTTTTTAATTTATTAAATAGTCCCAGGTGGGACATCACTGTCCTGTGACAGATCGCTGATCTGTCACATCACAGATCACTGTGACAGATCAGCAATCTGACACAGGCACTGCAGAAGGCTTCCTCATGCCTGCGCTTTGCAGGCACTGAGGAAGCCAGCTTCCGCAGGCCCCCGAAGGCCCCCGTCGCCATCTTGGATTCGGGGGCCTGGAGGGAGGGAGTCCCCCGCAGCAGCGCTGCACATTGCGCTGCCGTGGGGGGCTCAGGGAAGCACGGAGGGAGCCCCCTCCCTGCCGATGCTTCCCTTTAACCCCCGGTACACCGCGATCGTGTTTGATCGCGGTGTGCAAGGGGTTAACGTGTCGAGGGTGGTCCGTGACCGCCCCTGACACATTGTGCCGGGTGTCAGCTATGATAATTAGCTGACACTCGGCCGCGATCAGCGGCGCTCACCACGTGGGCGCCGCTGATCGCGCCGACGTACTATCCCGTCCCCGGTCATACGGGCCCGGATACCGTGGACGGGATAGTACGTCGGATGGCAGAAAGGGGTTAAAGGGCATCTGTCACCCCATTTTAGCCCTATAAGCTGGGGCCACCACCATCAGGGGCTTATCTACAGCATTCTATAATGCTGTAGATAAACCCCCGATGAAACCTGAAAGATAAGAAAAAAACGTTAGATTATACTCACCTGGGGGCAGAGTCGGCTGCTGTGGGTGTCGCGATCCAGTCCGGCGCCTCCCATCTTCATACAATGTCCTCCTCCTTGCTTCTCCCTCGGGTCCTGCGCACACGTACTTTATCTGACCTGTTGAGGGCAGAGTAAAGTACTGCAGTGCGCAGGCGCCTGGAAAGGTCAGAGAGGTCCGGCGCCTGCGCACTGCAGTACTCTGCCCTCAACAGGTCAGATAAAGTATGCGTGCGCAGGAGCCGAGGGAGAAGCAAGGAGGAGGACATCATCGTATGAAGATGGGAGGCGCCGGACCAGACCGCGACACCCAGCGCAGCCGACTCTGCCCCCCGGTGAGTATAATCTAACGTGTTTTTCTTATCTTTCAGGCCGGGGTGAGTATAATCTAAAGCTGGAGTCACACATAGCAACTTACCTGCGATGCCGACAACAATATCAACGTGTCAGGATCGCTGGTAAGTCGCTATGTGATCGCTGGTGAGCTGTCAAACAGACAGCTTCACCAGCGAACAGCACAGCGACACCGAGCGCGCGGCATCGCTGTGTTCGTTAGCGCTGATGCCATGGATCCATGTAAAAAATAGAATTAAAATAAAAAATATTGTTATTCTCACCTTCCTACGTCCCGCGCAGCATTCCCGCCTCTCTCCACGCTCCGGTCCCAGTAATCCTTTGCGAGAATTACCGCGATGACGTCATTCTTGCAAAGGATTACTGGGACCGGGAACGTGGAGAGAGAGGCGGGAAGACTGCGCGGGACGTCGGAAGGTGAGAATAACAATATTTTTTATTTTTTTAATTATTTTACAGCTGTTCGCTGGTCTCCCGCCTGTCACACACAGCGATGCGTGCTGGCCAGCGGGAGATCAGCGCCGAAAGGAATGTACTGGGCTTTCCTGCAGCCATCAGCGATACCAGCAGGGGGGCCGGTCGCTGATCGCTGTCACACACAGCGATCTTGCTGGTGAGATCGCTGTTGTGTCACAAAAGTTGTGACTCAGCAGCAATCTCGCTAGCGAGATAGCGAGATTGCTATGTTTGACGGGGCCTTAACTCTTTTTTCCTATCTTTCAGGTTACATCGGGGGCTTATCTACAGCATTACAGAATGCTGTAGATAATCCGCTGATCACGTTGCCGGCACCTGATAGGGCTAAAATGAGGTGACAGATTCCCTTTAATAAAGATCATCCACTCAGACATTCATCCACTCAGTGCCGACTTTTATTCCCCATTGACTTGCATTGGGGTCGGGTTTCGGATGAAACTCCGACTTTTTTTGCCCTAGTTTTTGCCCTAGTTTTTGCCCTTGTTTCATGAAGCCTGATCTGACTAAAGTCGCTCAACTCTCCTGGGAACCAATGGGCCATTTTATATTTTGCAATGAAAGCAGCATTGCAGAGGTTGCATTGGAAAATACAGAGATTTACAGGAAAACATAATTTACTGTGCATTTTTTGTCACTGACACAAACTACATGTCCTTGTGCATTTTGGACAGCTTTGGGCATCATTAGGGAGTCTGAAATTTACTGTTATTTCCCTTCAGTAATAAAAAATATCAGTCAATACACAGCCTCTATACAAAAAGGATCGTTAAACTGGTATTCTCATCTCCAAGATACTATTCCAGTATGGAGTAGGTGCAATAATAATAGGAATAGCAAATACCTCCAATTAGAAATCTAGTATAGTTTTTCTGATTCGCTATGTGTCTTTCCTCATTGCAGGACCTTAGGTATCCATGGTTATGACCACTAGCAAATAGCTAACTAACTGTCACTATATCAGTGGCCGCAACCATGGATACCTAAGGTCCTGCAATGCCTGCACATCAAGAAAGAGACAAAGCAAATCAGAAGAACTATACTACATTTCTAATTGGAGGTATTTGCTAATATTACAACTACTACATATTGGGATAGGAGCTTGGAGAAGGGACTACCCCTTAAATTTGCCTTAAAGGAAACTTTTCATATATTAATGCTCCCCTAATCACAGGGAGCACTAATCAGAGTCTGACTTCACGATTGCAGCCATCTGTGTTTTTTTTTTTTTCGGATATATTCTGGCAATTAAGAGAAAACAGTTCACAGATTTTAAATATTCTTGGGGGAGAAGATTGGTGCGGAGAACATCGAACTGTTTTCTCTGAAACACAGGCGCGTTTCAGAGTAAGAAATATCTGGCTGCAAATGTACAGGCAGACTCTGATTCATGATGGCCTTGTCTTGGGGACAGTGAATCGTCTGACAGGTTCCCTTTAATTGCAGCAGAAGAAACTCTTTAAAAAACAACTTTTTTTAGGAAATGCTTGAAAAATGCATTTCGGGAATATTGTCTATGGGACTATGCCAAGCATTAGGATTTAGGGATTTATAACACTTGTGCCTAATTACAATTTTCCATGTGCATCATGTGCAGTAAGAATTATCATGATATTAGCAAAGCCTGTAAATAAACACCTTGATTGCCAATTTAATTGGCAGCGTTTACATCAGAAAGCCTGAAGCAGTGACAGATAAGAAGTGAAGAGTCTTGGGCACCGCTACGACATAAGTGCAGTTACATCTTTTTACCACTAGAGGGCTTAAGTAAGGCAAAGTTGTGCAATGTTACAGAACACTTCCATACATGAGAATTTCTAATAAATATACCGTATATCCAGGAAAATATGCTGTGGAGCAGGAAAAATGTGTATTATTAGTGCACCAGTCATGATATCGAATTTCCCATTATACTACTGCAACTTTTGGGCCGGTGCCCATTGTTTTGATATTGCACTACCTACGTTCATGTTTTCCTCTATTCCTAGCATGAAGCGTTAGGCTGCTGCTTTGTTCCTATATTTCTAAGTACAATGTTTTTTTTATTTGCAGACATTGTGATTTTGCATTGATCTTTGCATGTGCACATATATAAAAGATCACTTAGAATATGATCTGATCGCAAAGAGAAACTATTAGACACTTGAGTCAAGTTCGTTTTCTAAGTGCTTCAAAGGGCAAAATAGCACTTAAAGTCACATTAAAAGCAATGGGTAAACAGGTAAAGTAAATTGGCACATGTCTGAGAAATCATCTTATGTCTGTAACCTGTTGTATCGGGCACCAATCAGAAAAGCATGGACCGTCTCTTCTAGAAACATCATTTGAAGCCTGGGGAAAAGAAACCGGGAAAAAATAAAGAGGCACATTAAAGCGGACCTAGATTTGCCTAGGAATGACAGCTGCATATTAATCGAAAAGAATTCTGAACAATCAAAAAGCCATTTTTCAGCAAAATGTACCCCTAGAGTCCTCATCACAAAGCAAGGGAATACACTTGAAACAGGATTGATTTCATCTTAAAGGGGTGGTTTCTTTGAAAGGCTACCAACTGCAGTTGTCTTATTTGGTTTTCAAAATTATAACAAAATTGTGCCATATTGTGTCAAAAAAAAGAGATAATATAACAGCTTTTAAACAAATTTAGTAATTAAAGGATCAATGGAAAACAAATTAAATTCTTATGCATATGGTAAGGAATGGCAGTGAATGCTGAGCAGCTTGTAGTGGGAACTTTATTGCACTTGCTGCTCGGAGAATTGTAGAATGCAGCAATCCGCTCTACAGTAAAAAGCCTGTTCATAAGATATTACAACACATATAGAAATAAAAAACCTGTGACCTTGCGCTGAAAATGTCTAATACTTTCCCCCAAACACGTTACATATGGACTTTCAATCACCTCTTATATTATGCATTTTCGGTGAGATGTCTGAAAGCAGCACTTTTATGATATATCGGTATAACAAGCTAAAGGAGGGCAAAAGTGTGTTGATAAAGGTTAATCATTATAAGGTCAAAAGAAATGCAACTCGTAAAATATAAAAAGTTCTCGAAATTTGAGACCCGCTATGACATCGTTTTTTTTCACGTACGAGAAAAACAGACTGATTATTCTGATCTGAGTCTGGTCTGAGTGTCATCCGATTTTATCGTTTGTGCAGAAAAAAAAAACTTCAGTTTCTCCGTTCTAAGAGTCTGTGAAAATTAGACTGCATTTGGATGTCATCTGAGTGTGGTGTGATTTTTTTCATACACTTGCATTTCCAATTTTGATCCATCCTTCATCTCAGATATTTTCTGCAGATCACTTGGTGTAAGGAAGAAAACTCCCACATGTGAATGGCCCCAGACTATTAGAGGTACTGGTGCTATCTGTGAAAAGCACAGATACAGCTCGTACACAAAAATCGGACGTCTGAATGAGGCCTTGTTGAAATTTTTTTTATTGAAGCAAAAAGTACATTTTATTCCTTTATATCCAAAACCAGAAATTTGTCTTCATAATGTGCTGAACAGTTTACAAGTCGCTCATGTCTGCCAGTTGGACATGGTCAGGACAGGTTTTTAACCTTTGTTGGAGATTGAACATTAAGGGAAATAGTATACAAACTGTGTTATAAAGTTGTATAATTTTAATGTGTTATATTATTTACATTTACTCCATAAAACTCAAATTTGAGCTCTCCACAAATCGTCAAATGCTACCTGTCTTCCATATAACATGTCGGATGTGGGATCGGTGTCAGTCATGTTTGCAGCAGATGAAGATGGAGATGCGATCTTGGTAAAACTATGTGTTCAAAGATTTACTTTCACATCATTGTAATTGTTATAGTCTTCCATCAGTGTTAGGGTTCATAGTCACATGCGAGAAACTCGGACGAGCCTCGCACATCAATACCCGGCACTGCCACCGGCACTCGGTAGCGGAGCGTTCAGCTGCATAGAAATACATGCAGCTGAACGCTCCTATCCGAGTGCCGGGTATTGACGTGCGAGACTCGTCCAAGTTTCTCACATGTGACTATGAGCCCTTAGATTTAGACTTGAAATTTTGTGCTGAGTAATATTAATATATAAATGGTGCATTGACACATTTTACATGTTCAAATTTAATTTATGGTTGATATACCTTACTAATGCACTTTGGTGTAGTCTGCGCTTCTTGAAGGATTTCATAAGGAACCCAATAATAATACCAAGTATATATATTTTGTATAATTGCTCCAATTTTCTTCCTTTTTTTTTTATATCTGTGATGATGAATTTTGCACAAGAGTTCCATTGTATATGTAAGTTTTCCTTTGACATGAATGCATTTACATTATGTCATTTTATATACCTCATTGTATATACATCTACGTTTGTTCTTTTCAGGGACCTGATGAAGGTCTGAAAATTGGACCAAAATGTCTTTCTCATTCTGGATTGCATTCATGAAATAAAAAAATTCCCTTTTTTCACCATATTTGAGTTGGAAGTTACATCACATTGACCAAGATGTGCACCCTTCTTTGAATTTGGAACAGCTTACAACTGTGGACTTCATCCATATTGGGATTGAAAACATCAGTCTTGAAGAATTGGGGCCTATGTCTTTCCTCAACATCAAAGTGTGATTGCAACTTTCCTACTCCAAACTCACCCGGGGTTGGAGAAGTTTGAATTTTGCATCTTGGTAATTTGCGTCAAAGGTCTGAAAAGGAAATCCAACAAATCACCATTAGGAAAACGTTTGGAATTTTTTTTTTTTTTTTAAACATTCTTACTACACCCTTTAGCTTATAAATATAAAGACATTTCTTATTCCTTTCTAGGAGTTGGCACATTCAGTGTGAGTAAACCATTTTGGAGTTACCCCTTAGATCCCAGTCTTAGCCTCACCTAGCCAAATCAGAACTCATACTTTGAACTGATGAGGGGCAATTGCCAGAAACATCCTGTCTACAAATTGAGATTCTGATTTGGCTTTTTTCCTAAGTCATATGGCAAGGCTCATTAAAGGGTCGATATTGACTTTTAGGATTGTTACTTCCAATAGGTGGCATTAGCGTTCTAGTCTTCTTCCTCTCTGAAGAGACAATTTGCATATTTGAGTTCCTCAAAAAATGTCACATACTGTATAATGCCTGTTATTTCTGCTTACTTCAATGTAGAGATAAGACATCAGCATGGTCAGTTTCCAGTTAATTAGAGTGGATATATTAATATGAAATATATTCCCACCAAAGATTAATCCAGATATAGGCAGTCACATAAGGCATACAAATAATATTGCTTTTTACAAAAAATCATAGGGGGCAATTAATCATGAGAGGGATTTTTGAAGTCCGCTTCCCTTTAAGTTGTGTTACTGTTATTTGCGCCAAAGTAGTTGCACAATGTTTGATAAATGTGGTACCTCTTTAGATTTAACACTTCTCTTTAGACCTGTTTTTCCAATTTTTATGCCACTTCCTGACTGCAGTGAGAATAGCTCATTTTATTTTAGTAACTTTTTAAAAAGTTGCAAATCCTAAATCTGGTTTACATCTTGTTTGTATATGTAGCCACTAGAGCTATGTCAATTATTCAGAAAGCATAATTTGTATCATTTTGAAGCCAGAAAAAGCCTTTTTGATAGTCTTTTCTTTTAGTTAGAAAAATTGAATGAGATTTATGACAAATAAGCAATTACATATTCTGACATATTTTCTGACTGCTGAGAGTTGACTGTCTAGACTCTAACTAAACCACATGTGTCAAACTCTGGCCCATGGGCCAAATTTGGCCTGCAGGATGATTACATTTGGCCCGCAATGCTGGCAATGCTTCTCCCCTCCCCCTGCCATTGCAACTGAATCGGCATCCTGGATTTTGTGCCCGCTGTGTCAAGCAGTGAAGAGCTGCAGAAGACACACTACAGAGACCGGAGCAACGGGGGGGGGTACAGTTTTTTTTATGTGGGGCTCATTATATTGTATGGAGGACTATGTGGCACCCATTATTCTGTATGGTGGACTATGTGGGGCCCATTATTCTGTATGGAGCTCTATATGGTGCCCATAATACTGTATGGAGGACTATGTGGCACCCATTATTCTGGATGGAGGACTATGTGGGGCCCATTATTCTGTATGGAGCTCTATATGGTGCCCATAATACTGTATGGAGGACTATGTGGCACCCATTATTCTGGATGGAGGACTATGTGGTGCCCATAATCATAGAATCATAGAATCGTAGAGTTCGAAGGGACCTCCTGGGCCATCTGGTCCAACCCCCTGCTCAAAGCAGGATTCGCTAAATCATCCCAGACAGATGTCTGTCCAGCCTCTGTTTGAAGACTTCTGTTGAAGGAGAACTCACCACCTCTTGTGGCAGTCTGTCCCACTCATTGATCACTCTAACTGTCAAAAAGTTTTTTCTAATATCTAATCTGTGTCTCCTCCCATTCAGTTTCATCCCATTGCTTCTAGTCTTTCCTTGTGCAAATGAGAATAAAGATGATCCTTCTACAATCTGACAGCCCTTGAGATATTTGTAGACAGCTATTAAGTCTCCTCTCAGTCTTCTCTTTTGCCAGCTAAACATTCCCAAATCCTGCAACCTTTCCTCATAAGACAGGGTTTGCAGACCAGTCACCATTCTGGTCGCTCTTTTCTGAACTTGCTCCAGTTTGTTGATGTCTTTTTTAAAATGTGGCGCCCAAAACTGGACACAGTATTCCAGATGAGGCCTGGCCAAAGAGAAGTAGAGGGCAATAATGACTTCACGTGATCTAGACTGTATGCTTCTGTTAATACATCCTAGAATTGCATTTGCCTTTTTTGCTGCTGCATCACACTGTTGACTCATATTCAGTCTGTGATCTATTAGTATACCCAAGTCTTTTTCAGATGTGCTGTTGCTTAGCGCTATTCCTCCCATTAGGTATATGCTTTTTTCATTTTTATTGCCCAGATGTAGTACTTTGCATTTTTCCCTGTTAAAACCATACTGTTAATTGCTGCCCACTGCTCCAGTTTATTTATATCTTTTTGAATCCTCTCTCTCTCTTCTCTAGTATTAGCTATCCCTCCTAGCTTTGTGTCATCAGCAAATTTAATCAGCTTACCCTCAATTCCTTCTTCTAAATCGTTGATAAAGATGTTGAACAATACAGGGCCCAGGACAGAGCCCTGTGGTACCCCACTTGAGACATTCTTCCAACTGGATGTGAGGCCATTTACGACCACTCTTTGAGTCCAATCACTAAGCCAGTTATGAATCCACCTAACAGTTGCCTTGTCCATTCCATACTTAGTCATTTTTTCAATAAGGATTGTGTGAGATACTTTGTCAAATGCTTTGCTGAAGTCAAGATATACTATATCTACAGCATTTCCCTGATCCACCCAATCAGTGATTCCGTCATAGAAGGAAATTAAGTTAGTCTGACATGACTTTTTAGTTACAAACCCATGCTGACTCTGTTTAATCACTTCATTCTTATCCAGGTACTGACATACATGTTGTTTAATAATTTGAAGCTCTTACCTGGTATAGAAGTAAGACTCACCGGCCTATAGTTGCCTGGGTCCACCTTCTTCCCCTTTTTGAAGATAGGAACAACATTTGCTCTTCTCCAGTCTTCTGGGACTTCTCCTGTTCTCCAAGAATTTTCAAAGATTATGGAGAGGGGTTCAAAAATTTATTCTGCTATCTCCTTCAGTACTCTGGGGTGTAATTCATCTGGACCTGCATACTTGAATTCATTTAGGTTAGCTAAGTGTTTCCTCGCTATCTTTCTGTTTGTAGATATCCTGGATTCTTCTATTCCCTTAATAGGACAGTGAAGAACAGTTGATGTTGCATTTCCTTTCTGAGAGAAAACAGATGCAAAATAGGAATTTAAAAGTTCGGCATTCTCAACATCCTGGCTTACCATTTCATCGTTTTCATCCTGTAAAAATCCTATAGAATCTTTGACTTTTCTTTTACTTTTGACATATCCCCAAAATCCCTTATTATTGCTTTTGACGTCTCTTGCAAGCCTCAATTCATTGTCAGCTTTAGATAATCTGATTTGTGCCCTGCAGGTTCTGCAGACAGCATTATATTCTTCTTTAGATATGCCTCCTTCTTTCCATTTTATAAACATTTCTTTCTTCCTTTTTAGCATGTGCTTAAGTTCTGTCTTCATAAGTCCTGGTTTCCTTAAATGCTTCGTATTCTTCCCTCTTTTCGGAATTGTTAACAATTGTGCTTTGTGAATTTCATTTTTCAAGATTTCCCATCCTGGATAGTTGAACTCTCCCATGGCAACTATGTCATATTTTTTCGAGAACTTGGCCATTTGATGCATAAAGAGTTCATCCATATCTTCAGCTTGCACAGGCAGCCTGTAGTAAATGCCTACAATGGTGTCCTTTCCATTGTTCTGTCCTTGTATTCTTACCCAAACAGTTTCCACAGAACTCCCAGTCTCTGAAGCTTGGATCTCTGTGCAGATATACGCGTTTCTAACATACAATGTGACACCTCCTCCTCGTTTATCAAGTCTGTTTATTGCAAATAAGTTGCATCCTTCTAGCCTTTGTATTCCAATCATGTGTATTGTCCCACCAAGTTTCAGTGATTCCAATGACATCATATTTCTTTTCCTGTGTTAGTAGTTCAAATTCTCCTTGTTTGTTGCCCATGCTTTGTGCATTAGTATAGAAACATTTTAGTTTGTGATTGGTTTCTCTTTCTCCAATAATTTTATTATTTAGATTTTTTTGTCTTTGTTCTTTCCGTCCACTTCTAATAGCAGAGTTCTCAATAGCATTTGTCAGGTGTATGGCTTTTTCTGGCCTTTTGCTTCCCTTCCCACATTGCTCTAGTTTAAAGCTCTCCTGATGAGTGTAGCAAGGCGACTTCCAAATACATGTTTTCCAGTGTTCGTAAGGTGCACCCCATCTCTAGCAAGTAGTCCATCGTCTAAGTAATTCACTCCGTGATCCAGAAATCCAAATCCTTGCTGACGGCACCATCGACATAGCCAGTTATTCACCTGCAGAATGTTATTCTACCTTATTCTATGGCCATCCACTGGGAGGATGGAAGAGAAGACCACCTGCGCTCCCAGTTCTTTCACTTTCTTTCCTTAGTTTTCAAAGTCACTGAAGATGGTTTCCCGGTCGTTTCTTGCTGTGTCATTTGTCCCCACATGTATTATCAGGAATGGGTAATCATCTGTAGGTCTGAAGAGTCCTGATATCCTGTCAGACACGTCTTTAATTTTTGCACCTGGAAGACAGCACATTTCTCTTGAGGTTATATCCGGTCTGCAGATAGCGGCCTCTGTTCCTCTCAACAGGGAATCCCCCATGACCACCACTCTCCGTTTCTTCTTCACAACATTTTTCTTTCTCCATCCAGGAGGATTCTGAAGGCGTACAAGGTTGCTGTTTGTGGGCAAAGTCTTACCCTGATGTATTTCTTCATCGTTCTCCTGCGTAAGAGCCTGGGACTGGTTCCTGAGCAGTATGGGCGCTGACTGCCTCCTGATCCTCCTGCTTCTCTGGGTCACATGTTTCCATTCCTCTGTTTCTTCAGGTGCACTTCGAATTTCTTCTTTTTCTGTAACATGAAGAGATATTTCTGCTCTGTCTAAGAACTCTTCACCTTCCTTAAGGATCTTCAATGTAGCTAACCTCTCTTCGAGATTTTGCATCTTTTCCTCCAACAGGGACACAAGCTTGCATTTGTGGCATGTGAAGTTTGGCTTTTCCACTGGTAAGTCTGTGAACATGTAGCAAGAAATGCAGCTCACCAAATGGCTTCTTGCCTCTTCCATATTGTTATTGTTAAAGAGATTGAAAAATGAGCCAAAATTTGCACGCCGATTTCCTCTTTTCACCTGCAATGGCCAAAATCCAGTGATCGTTGAGCTCGCGGAGACTCTTCACTTATCCCAGAAGGCACTGGGAATATGCAAATGATCTCCTCAGGACTCTTCCCCTGAAATTCTGTGCCTTTTTTTCTCCCCACACATACCTTTCATCATTGTAGCCAAAGAGTTCTATTTTAGCCTCATTATTCCACTGGACTTGTTTCCAAAATGCATCAGGCTTGTTTAGATGTTCTTTTGCGTAGTTGTGATGCTGAATTTTATGATGAGGATGCAGGAGAGGTTTTCTTCTGATGACTCTTCCATGCAGGCCATATTTGTGCAGGTGTCTCTGAACAGTAGAACAATGTACCACAACTCCAGAGTCTGGTTAATCTTTCTGAAGGTCTTTTGCAATCAAGCAAGGTTTATGGTTTGCCTCTCTAGCAATCATTCGAGCAGCTCTCACTGAAATCTTGCTTGGTCTTCCAGACCTTATCTTGACCTCCACTGTTCCTGTTAACTGCCATTTCTTAATTACATTTCGAACTAAAGAAAGGACAACTTGAAAACTATTTGCTATTTTCTTATAGCCTTGTCCTGTTTTGTGGGCCTCCATCATTTTCATTTTCAGAGTGCTAGGCAGCGGCTTAGAAGAACCCATGGATGTTATTTTTTGGTTTTGTATTTATAAAGCTGGGAACTTTGCATCACCTGGCATTTCCTAATGATGATGCCAACAAGTCACCACCAGAGCAGGCTAATTAAGGTCTGAAACCTTGGTCAAAGTTATCTGAGTGCACAAGTTTCCAAGGGTCCTCAAACTTTTGCATTGGCCTATTTTCCTTTTTGTAATTTTTAAAATGTAAATGATGAAAAAAAACTCTCTCTCTCTCTCTCTCTCTATATATATATATATATATATATATATATATATATATGTATGTCAGTGTCCAGCTGCAGCAATGAGACTCATGGGTCTTTCCCACCTGGTAATCAAGTTCCTGCACGGACTGGATTAGGAGTAAAGGCCCCGTCTCACTAAGCGATCTCGGTAGCGAGATCGCTGCTGAGTCACAACTTTTGTGACGTAACAGCGATCTCACCAGCGAGATCGCTGTGTGTGACAGCGATCAGCGAGCGGCCCCCCTGCTGGTATCGCTGATCGCTGGAAGAAACCTATGGACATTTCTTTGGTCGCTGGTCTCCCGCTGGCCAGCACGCATCGCTGTGTGTGACAGGCGGGAGACCAGCGATCAGGTGTAAAAAAATAATAAAAAAAAATAAAAAATATAGTTATTCTCACCTTCCGACGTCCTGTTCAGCCATCCTGCCTCTCTCCACGCTGCGGCCCCAGTGATCCTTTGCATGAATGACCGCGAGATGTCACGGTCTCGAGGGATAACAAAGTCTCGCGGTCATTCATGCAAAGGATCACTGGGACCGGAGCGTGGAGAGAGGCCGGATGGCTGAACAGGACGTCGGAAGGTGAGAATAACTATATTTTTTATTTTTTTTATTATTTTTTACAGCGATGGCCAGCGATGCCGCACGCTCGGCATCGCTGTGCTGATCGCTGGTGAAGCTGTCTGTGTGACAGCTCACCAGCGATCACATAGCGACTTACTAGCGATCCTGACACCTTGATATCGGTGTCGGGATCGCTGGTAAGTCGCTTAGTGTGACGGGGCCTTTAATCCTTCAAAAGGAGAACAAAAAGGAAATCCAGCAAGAACTCAGCAAACCAGGATTGGAGTAAAATGATGCTTTTCTTTATTTCTTCAATAAGGTTAAAAAGACGACCCACAAGAATCAGGAACCAGAGTGCATGGCAGAAATAAACGCAAATGGGACTACGCGTTTCGGCGACCTAATCCGCCTTCTTCATGGTCCAAACCTAATCTGCTCCTTGTATATGGAGCCATATAAAAGGCAATCCTGAATAAAATTAGTGCAAATGATTACAAACATATGTGCAGAAAAAGGGTTTAACCAATTCGCTACTGAGGATTGACTAACAGCATTGCTACAGAATAGACAACTTTTTATTACATAATAAAAAATACAAATAAACGTCCTAAATAATGACATGATAATATAATAAGATGATAAAAAGAATAAGCAACGCGGAGAGGTTGTACAAATAAAAAAACCTCCACTGAAACCTCAATAATGTAGAATAATATCTGTACGGCTATTAAATCCTAAAGGAGTTCTTGTACCCATTTCAAAAATCCATTTGCTTTCTCTAGCTAGAACCTTCTTGCGTAAGTCCCCCCCTCTAAGAGGTTTTTTTTACTTGTTCAATTCCCATGAAGGAAAAACTAGATAAATTACCGCTATGAATTTTAGAGAAATGGCGTGAAACAACTGAAGCTCCAACCAAAGGTAAATTTTTAGCATCAGATATATGTTTTCTCATCCTGGTTTTCAATGAATTCATAGTACAACCAATATACTGAAGTCTACAAGAGCTGCAGCTGATCAAATAGATCACATTTTCAGTAGAAACACCCAAAATCAACCTCCCTTTGGAAGTTCAAATCAGAAACAGAGCATTTAAATGGTAAAACCTCATTTATTTTATTAATGCAAGTATCAAAAAAGTTTTTTTTAAAAAAGACATTTCATGTTCACAAAATTAGTGCAAGAAAAAAGGGACAAACAACTTCCATTATAGTATATTGTGCTGCATTGTAATTGGCCCTCATAGCTTCACAAGTATAAGACCCATAACATCTTGGATTCAATTTATTCACTCTGGTAAAGATCTATGCTAAAGTATCTGCTATTCAGTATGGAACTTGCAAAGTGCAACCATTACATAGCTAGTACTCATAGACTGCAAAATCAGCTAGCCTAAGCTGCCTAAAATGCATCCAAGTTGTGCTGGGAACTGCAACTAACTATAATCTAGACAATTAAATATATACAATGTCCAATTAGCGCTGAAGCTACTGAGGCCATTACCTGGATCCTAGCAGCGTTCCCCGAAGTCCCTGGGAGATACTTCCCTTCACCCCGACATGCACGTTTCGCCCTGCTTCTTCGGGGGGCATTTTCAGTGTTGCAGTTTATGAAAAATGCAACACTAAACTCTTTATTATTAGAAAATGAAGAAAAAACTTTTGATTTATTAGCAAAGCCACAGCAGATGCAGACATTAGCTCCACATTTGAAGAAACCCACAGTTTGTATAGTTTTTAACCAATTATTGGACTTCTTATTCTGATCAATAAACATGCTAGGAGACAATAAAGACGCTAAGGTAGGTGCCCGTTTAGCTACAAATGCCACATTGTGATTGTTCACAATATTTTTTAAAACATCATCCTGCGTTAAAAGTGGCAAGTACCGTTTTATAATGCTAACTATGGTATTGTATTGTGGGCTGTAATTAGTACTAAATACCACCTTCGAATCAAATGAGTTCATTGAACGTCTCTCAGTTTTCTCCTGAAGAAGTGAATTTCTATCAATATTATTAACAATTCCTCTAGCTCTGCTAAGTGACCACTTAGAATATCCTCTTTTTAATAGGTTAGTGCAGGTTTTATTATTAAATGAATCTTTCCAGTCTGGAAGATACTAATGTTTATAATGAATTACATTCTAATCTGACCACCTTTTTCAATTTAAAATTATCCCAGCTGCTACAAGAGGGTGTTAATGAGGGTGCTATTTCTGAAAAAATACAAAAGTATATTTATTGTGATTCACCTATTATTCCACTGTACCACTCACTTCCCAAGGTACATAAAGAAATCTTTCCCCCTCCTTTTAGACCAATAGTCTCAGGGATAGGCTCATTTAGTGAAAGACTGGGGGAATGGGTGGATCACTACCTTCAACCTTTGGTACCTTTGACACCAAGTTATTTGAGAGACACAAAAGTCACTGTTTCTATATTAGAGAAAATTCAATGGCAGGCTGATTATTCTTGGCTCTCTTGTGATGTAGTAGGACTATATCCCTCTATCCCCCATCATGTTGCTATAAGCTGTGCAGAATACTATCTATCTAAGTACAGCAAGTATCCAGCACATATTCAAACTTTCCTTTTGAAGGCCATACGATTCTTACTAACGCATAATTACTTTTCTTTTGATGAGAGGTATTTTCTCCAGATACAGGGCGTGAGTATGGGTGCGAAATTTTCTCCGTCCCTAGCCAACATCGTTATGTCCGTTTGGGAGGAAAAATATATTTACATTGATGATAACCCCTTTAAGGACAACATTATATGGCTGGGACGCTATATTGATGACCTGATGTTTATCTGGAGGGGTGACACCTTATCTTTGGATGAGTTTGTTGTTTATCTGATTAACAATGATTTCAATTTATGCTTTACCAGTTCTAGTGACATGTGTTCCATCAATTTTCTTGATTTAAAACTATTTGGAGACAGCAGTGGGAATAAAGTTACTGTGGCCCCTTATAGGAAACCCACGGCGTGCAACAGCATTCTTATGGCAACTTCTAACCATCCCAAACATGTTATAAAAAATATTCCAGTAGGTGAACTTACTAGATTAAAAAGAAATAGCACCTTGGATACGGACTTTGAGATGGAAGCTAATAAAACTTGCACTAACCTATTAAAAAGAGGATATTCTAAGTGGTCACTTAGCAGAGCTAAAGGAATTGTTAATAATATTGATAGAAATTCACTTCTTCAGGAGAAAACTGAGAGACGTTCAATGAACTCATTTGATTCGAAGGTGGTATTTAGTACTAATTACAGCCCACAATACAATACCATAGTTAGCATTATAAAACGGTACTTGCCACTTTTAACGCAGGATGATGTTTTAAAAAATATTGTGAACAATCACAATGTGGCGTTTGTAGCTAAACGGGCACCTACCTTAGCGTCTTTATTGTCTCCTAGCATGTTTATTGATCAGAATAAGAAGTCCAATAATTGGTTAAAAACTATACAAACTGTGGGTTTCTTCAAATGTGGAGCTAATGTCTGCATCTGCTGCGGCTTTGCCAATAAATCAAAAGTTTTTTCTTCATTTTCTAATAATAAAGAGTTTAGTGTTGCATTTTTCATAAACTGCAACACTGAAAATGTGATCTATTTGATCAGCTGCAGCTCTTGTAGACTTCAGTATATTGGTTGTACTATGAATTCATTGAAAACCAGGATGAGAAAACATATATCTGATGCTAAAAATTTACCTTTGGTTGGAGCTTCAGTTGTTTCACGCCATTTCTCTAAAATTCATAGTGGTAATTTATCTAGTTTTTCCTTCATGGGAATTGAACAAGTAAAAAAAACCTCTTAGGGGGGGGACTTACGCAAGAAGGTTCTAGCTAGAGAAAGCAAATGGATTTTTGAAATGGGTACAAGAACTCCTTTAGGATTTAATAGCCGTACAGATATTATTCTACATTATAGAGGTTTCAGTGGAGTTTTTTTGTTTTTTTTTGTTTTTTTTTTGTTTTGTTTTTTTTTGTACAACCTCTCCGCGTTGTTTATTCTTTTTATCATCTTATTATATTATCATGGAATTATTTAGGACGTTTATTTGTATTTTTTATTATATAAGAAAAAGTTGTCTATTCTGTAGCAATGCTGTTAGTCAATCCTCAGTAGCGAATTGGTTAAACCCTTTTTCTGCACATGTTTGTAATCATTTGCACTAATTTTATTCAGGATTGCCTTTTATATGGCTCCATATACAAGGAGCAGATTAGGTTTGGACCGTGAAGAAGGCGGATTAGGTCGCCGAAACGCGTAGTCCCATTTGCGTTTATTTCTGCTATGCACTCTGGTTCCTGATTCTTGTGGGTCGTCTTTTTAACCTTATTGAAGAAATAAAGAAAAGCATCATTTTACTCCAATCCTGGTTTGTTGAGTTCTTGCTGGATTTCCTTTTTGTTCTCATATATATATATATATATATATATATATATATTCTAAAATACAATGGAATGTGTCATCTTTAACTTTAGGCCTTTTAGAGATCAATTCATCTTCAACTTTCTTACCTGTTCACAATAACAGTAATTTTGACAAAGGGTGCCCAACTTTTACACTGTATATAACTGCATTACTGAAAAATTCAAATTGACTTTATTTTTAACAAAGCAGACCTACTGTAAAATCAGTAATGACTTCAATTTCTCAACTATGAGGATTCAACAAACATTTCCAAATACTCCAACTGATGGGGTGGGTGCAGGGCGCATATGCTCAGAACCATCCCAGGCCGGATGTTCCAGCCCAGAATGAGTGGCACTGGGATTTCAGTGAAAGTGGAGGTGATCTGAAGATGTGGGGAGGACCGGACAGGTAACATGGAGGAGCAGAAGGGACGGAGGCGTGACTTGTAAGGTGAGAAGTAGTTATTTTTATTTTGTACACCTTGTGTTTATTATGTTCTGGGGTTTCGTGAGATCCCAGAGCATAGTAAGGGTCACTAGATTTGCAGAGAACAACTTATCTGCAAATCAAGTTTTCTGGGAAAATTGGCACAAATTTGAATTTTGCCTGATCCACACATTTCTAAAAGATAGATATGGGTGGGTAAATACATAGGAGATGGATGAATAGATAATATATCTCCACAATATGAGCAGGTAGATAATTGCTATTCAGCACTTATCATGACATGTTCAATGATTTATCCAACATGTATTTAATCAATTACAGCTAAATAGTAGAGTTGAGCGACTTTTGGTTTTTTAGGGTCGAGTTTCGTTTCGTGAAACCCGACTTTTCCAAAAGTCGGGTCGAGCAAGATCGTCCGATTATAGGGAAAAGTCGGGGTCGTCCCGAAACACGAAACCCAATGTAAGTCAATGGGGAATAAAAGTCGGCAGTGAGAGGAGGACAGGAAACACACCTACAGTGCCCATTTGAATGCCAAAAGCATCAATTCTTCTTACTTAAGCTTGTCAACCTTAATTAACTTCATAATACAAGTTACGCACTGAAAAATGGGGGTTATTTGGCTAAAGTTGTGGGGGGGGAGGGCTGGCTCCAGGTTTTCATGTGCCCTGAGCGAAAGAGCGCCCCTTTAACACATACTACAACTCATCATGCTCCGATACGGCAGAGAAATAGCGGTATAGTACAATGAAAAATACCTCACTTTTTACATCTCATGACGAGGCCCATCTATTTCTCCATACAGAATCATTGGTCCCATATAATGTTTGAAACAGTATATGATGAGCTCCACATAATGCTACAGTATATGTTGGTCCCCATGGATGAAGCTCCACTGTCTTATGGGCCCAAATAATGCTCCAAACATAATGGGCCCCATTTCTAATGCTCTAGTGTATAATGGGCCCTGTAAATGCTGCTCCAGTGTCTGATGTCCACCTTTGGAATGTTCCAGTGTATGGTGGGCCCCATCTATCATTCTCCAGAGTATAGTGCTCCCCAAAAATTGCTGTCCCAACATTGAAAATAATCAAATAAGTCTCCTCGCTAGGGAATCCCTGTAACTAGTCTAGACTCCTCATCGTCCCCGTCTTCCATCTCACTGCACAGTATTTCAACTTTGCAAGTGCTGTGATCCTGGGCAAGCAGGGGGGGCCCACTCATTGGCGACAGCACTGGCACAGGGCCCCTGATAGTACGGTGGTGTGTCTGATGGCGGGTGGGCCGAACCTGCACTTTCATCTGCAGCTTCCTCTTTGTCACCGTGTAAGATGGAACTGTATATGGGAAGGGTAACCTGAGTTTCATCAGGGTCAGATTCAGGCCGGGTAGCGTGCGAGGGGAATGTAGTGGTCTGGGTCAATGTACCAGCAGATTCATCGAGCAGTGGCTGGGCATCAGTGCACTTGTGTCGCCCCCAGGAGTACGGTCGCCACAGTGGCATTACCTTCTTCCTAGGGAGTGTGATGTCATGCTTGGGAGCAACGAAGGATCTCTCTAGCAGGTTACCTGATTGGGCGGCGTTATTCCCACGAGTCATGACCCTCCAAACAGCGTTCATGAAGGCAAAGTGTTTGTTTTACGTGGGCAGTATGGTTGCAAAGCTGAACCTTAAAGGAATGTCCAGAAGGGCACCACCAGGAGTGGAGCCTACGGTTAAATTCGACTCCACCTGGGAAACCTCAACCATGCCAGCTACAGAACAGATGCACACATTGCAAGCTTAATTCCGTTAACGAACGAGACTCCGTCATGCCCCGCGGTGCGAGTCCGGCTTACTAGAGGGACACGTGAGGCTCTGGCACATGAGATTGGCCAATAACTGGTGTGTCATGCCCTTACATGTCCGTGGCTGCATGCGCGCTACACTGAAAAGGCCAGCGTTTGTCGCTTACAGGTGCAGATAACCCGCTGAACAACGTTAGTGATGGGGATCACTGATTACAATTATTACCCGCGAACAATGATTTCCCAGTAAGTGCAGGTCAACTGCAGTTCCGGTATTAGGCCTAACCGTCATTTCTGAAAAAATGAAAAACTTACGTGTGCAAACCACAGGTGTTGTAGCTTGCTTAAAAGCTCGCCAGCCGTTCTCACGCCCAGTATGGATTACACGTGATTGCACAAAGGTGAGAAAGGGTACCGTATCCCCAGATAACATGTATGGATAGCGTACACATTAAAAATATATGTCTATACATCAGGAGGCAGGCTCAGACGGTGTCAGGCCCAGTATGGATTGCACGTGATTGCACAAAGGTTAGAAAGGGTACCGTATCCCCGGATAACATGTATGGATAGCGTACACATTCAAAATATATGTCTCAGGAGGCAGGCTCAGACGGTGTTAGGCCCAGTATGGATTGCACGTGATTGCACAAAGGTTAGAAAGGGTACCGTATCCCCGGATAACATGTATGGATAGCGTACACATTCAAAATATATGTCTATACATCAGGAGGCAGGCTCAGACGGCGTTAGGCCCAGTATGGATTGCACGTGATTGCACAAAGGTTAGAAAGGGTACCGTATCCCTGGATAACATGTATGGATAGCGTACACATTCAAAATATATGTCTCAGGAGGCAGGCTCAGACGGTGTCAGGCCCAGTATGGATTGCACGTGATTGCACAAAGGTTAGAAAGGGTACCGTTTTCCCGGATAACATGTATGGATAGCGTACACATTCAAAATATATGTCTATACATCAGGAGGCAGGCTCAGACGGTGTCGGGCACAGTATGGATTTGACGGCCCAGATTACACAGCGGAGGAGCAGGAAGAGGTAAAGATTGCAAATGCTGGGGCCCTGCCCAAGCAAGGGGGGCCCACTCGTGGGCGTCGGTACTGGCACTGGGCCCCTCATAGTACAGCAGTGTGTCTGACGGCGGGTGTGCACCACCACCGTCAGAGACACTTGATTGCACTATGAGGGACCCTGTGCCAGTGCCCGCGCCCAAGAGTCGGCCTACCCACCTGTCCAGGGCAACGGCACTCGCACGGTGTCGTGCGCTTGGTGGTGACCCCGGCCATGGGGGGGGAGGCAGCACAGTTAGGGAGTTTTAGAAAGTGGCATATGTTGATGTTGGACATTCAGCTGATGCAAAAGGCGAAATAGGTGAAGTCCCAGGAAGAGGTGGACCAAAGCAAGCCATTTTTCTGTCACCCTATGTGTCATCAGGGGAAGGTGGGACAAAATCCTTGGAAACCCATGCATGGTTCATTTTAATGAAGGTTAGATCATCCACATTTTGGGTTGACAGACGGGTCCTTTTTTCTGTCAGGATTGATCCAGCTGCACTGAAGACTCTTTCCGATAGCACACTTGCAGCTGGGCAAGCGAGCTCCTGTAAGGCATATTGGGCCAATTCAGGCCAGGTGTCCAGTTTAGCGGCCCAATAGTCAAAGGGGAATGACCTGTGTGGGAGAACATCGATATGGGAGGAAAAGTAGTTTGTAACCATAGTTGACAACTGCTGTCTCCTGTCACTTTCCATTGATGCAGCATTACCAGTTGTGTGAGCGGTATTTGAAAAATCAGTCCACAACATTGTCATGAAACCCCTGTTCTCCAACGCCACTTCTGCTGTGTGCACCACGAACACCTCTGCCAAGCTGCCCCCGGCCCGTACGGCTCGTGTGAGAACCATCACCGCTGCTGTGTGCTGGGAATGCCTCAAGCAACCGATTTACCAGAGTTGCTTGTTTATTAGCCAATATTAGGTCAAGGTTCTCCTGTGGCATGATGTTTTGTAATTTGCCTTTATAGCGTGGATCCAGGATGCTGGCCAACCAGTAGTCGTCATCGTTCATCATTTTGGCAATGCGGGGGTCCCTTTTTAGGATCTGCAAGGCATAATCTGACATGTGGGCCAATGTTCCCGGTGTCAATGATGCACTGCGAGTGCTGGGTGGAGGAGCACTTTCTGGCAAATCCACATCCCTCCAGTCACGCACAAACCCTGTACCAGACCTTGCCACGCCAACATTTTCACTTGCCCCACGAGATGCATCCTCCTCCCCTAAGTAATCATCACCATCATCATCCTCCTCCTCCTCTTCTTCCTCCACCTCGTCCAGGAGAGGTCCCTGAGCAGACAATGGCTGAATGTCATCAAGGATTCCCTCCTCCTCTTCCTCCTCATCAACATTGGCTGCAGACACCTGCTCCTTAAGGTGCGTCAAAGTTTGCATGAGCAGACGCATAAGTGGGATGCTCATGCTTAGGATGGCGTCGTCTGCGCTTACCAGCCGTGTGCATTCCTCTAAACACTGAAGGACTTTACAAAGGTCTTTCAGCTTCGACCACTGCACGCCTGTCAACTCCATGTCTGCTCTCAAAGTGCCTGGCCGTGTATCCTCCCACAAATGCATTATGGCCTGCCTCTGCTCGCACAGCCGCTCCACCATGTGCAGGGTGGAGTTCCACCTTGTTGCAATGTCGATAATGAGGCGGTGGTTGGGAAGGTGGAGCAATCGCTGCAGCTTCTGCATACGAACGGAGTGTTCAGTCGACCTGCGGATGTGCGCGCACAGTCTTCGCACCTTCTGGAGCAGGGCTGTTAACTCCGGATAATTTTTGAGGAAGCACTGCACCACCAGGTTCAAGGTGTGAGCCAAGCAAGGTATGTGGCTGAGTTTTGAAAGGGCTATGGCTGCCACAAAATTACGGCCGTTATCACTAACTACCTTGCCTGCCTCAAGATGTACACTTCCCAGCCATGACTCAGTTTGTCGCTTCAAGTACTCGGCCAGCACCTCGGCGGTGTGTCTGTTCCCCAAACACATCATCTGCAACACAGCCTGCTGACGCTTTCCACTAGCTGCTCGATAGGGGGACACATCGTGTGCAACAGTGGCAGCTGCAGATGGAGTGCTCGTACGACTGCGCTCTGTGGACGAGCTTTCGCTTCTGGAGGAGGAGGAGGAGGAGGAGGGTCGAACGCCTACAGCCAACTGTTTCCTATACCGTGGGCTAGGCAGCACTGTCCCACCACCGCTGTCCCCTGTGGACCCTGCATCCACCACATTAACCCAGTGCGCAGTGATGGACACATAACGGCCCTGGCCATGCCGACTGGACCATGCATCGGTTGTGAGGTGCACCTTTCCGCTCACTGACTGCTTGAGTGCATGGACAATGCGGTCTTTCACATGATGGTGGAGGGCTGGGATGGCTTTGCGAGAGAAGAAGTGGCGACTGGGTAGGTCATAGCGTGGTACTGCATAGGCCATGAGTTCGCGGAAAGCTGTGCTTTCCACCAACCGAAAGGGCATCATCTCAAACGAGATTAGTTTGGCAATGTGGGCGTTCAAACCCAGTGTACGCGGATGAGAGACTGAGTACTTTCTTGACCTACTCATAGTGTCTGGGAGGGTGAGCTGGACTTGAGAGCTGCATATGGTGGAAGTAGCGGTGGACAGGGTGGACTGAGAGAGGGTTGATGATGGTGATGGAGTTGGTGTTCTTTCTGATGGCCTAGGATCAGTCTTTCGTTGATATAACAGTGGGATTCCCTGACTGCTGTGGCCTTGCAACGACACCTCAACATTTGCTGCTGTGCTAACCGGTGGGCTTACAGTGGGGGAAACAATGTAGCGTTGCTGACTACCTTCGTTGTGATCAGTTGCACATGTGGCACTTGAGGTTTGGTGTTGTGTCCACGCTTGCAAGTGCATGCTGGTTAAATGTCTAAGCATGCAACTGGTATTCAAATTTTTCAGATTTTTCCCTCGGCTAAAGGTCTTTGCGCACTTCTTACAGATAACCTTGGCCTGATCATGAGGATTTTGTTCAAAAAAGTGCCACACTGCACTCTTCCTACTTTGGCAGACATTTTGCGGCCTAGCACGCTGTGATCTTTTGACCCTCTGGACAAGCTGTCCAGCAACTCTTTTGATGTTTGGAGCCTGTCTTTGGAGTGCTACGGGCCTGCCAGATAACAGCTGTTGCGATGTCGATGTCTGCTGTGGATGCTCCTCATCTGAGCTATTGGAAGCAGCACCCTCTTCCCCCAATGGATGCCAATCTGGGTCAACAACTGGGTCATCCATCACCTCCTCTTCTATGTCATGTGCACCTTCCTCTGTGTCACCGTGTATGGTGGTATAGTGTACGGGAAGGGGCACCTGAGTCTCATCAGGGTCAGAATCTGGCTCTGTACACTGCGAGGACAATGTAGTGCTCTGAGTGAATGTACAGTGGGGAAAAAAAGTATTTAGTCAGTCAGCAATAGTGCAAGTTCCACCACTTAAAAAGATGAGAGGCGTCTGTAATTTACATCATAGGTAGACCTCAACTATGGGAGACAAACTGAGAAAAAAAAATCCAGAAAATCACATTGTCTGTTTTTTTTCATTTTATTTGCATATTATAGTGGAAAATAAGTATTTGGTCAGAAACAAGCAATCAAGATTTCTGGCTCTCACAGACCTGTAGCTTCTTCTTTAAGAGTCTCCTCTTTCCTCCACTCATTACCTGTAGTAATGGCACCTGTTTAAACTTGTTATCAGTATAAAAAGACACCTGTGAACACCCTCAAACAGTCTGACTCCAAACTCCACTATGGTGAAGACCAAAGAACTGTCAAAGGACACCAGAAACAAAATTGTAGCCCTGCATCAGGCTGGGAAGACTGAATCTGCAATAGCCAACCAGCTTGGAGTGAAGAAATCAACTGTGGGAGCAATAATTAGAAAATGGAAGACATACAAGACCACTGATAATCTCCCTCGATCTGGTGCTCCACGCAAAATCCCACCCCGTGGGGTCAGAATGATCACAAGAACGGTGAGCAAAAATCCCAGAACCACGCGGGGGGACCTAGTGAATGAACTGCAGAGAGCTGGGACCAATGTAACAAGGCCTACCATAAGTAACACACTACGCCACCATGGACTCAGATCCTGCAGTGCCAGACGTGTCCCACTGCTTAAGCCTGTACATGTCCGGGCCCGTCTGAAGTTTGCTAGAGAGCATTTGGATGATCCAGAGGAGTTTTGGGAGAATGTCCTATGGTCTGATGAAACCAAACTGGAACTGTTTGGTAGAAACACAACTTGTCATGTTTGGAGGAAAAAGAATACTGAGTTGCATCCATCAAACACCATACCTACTGTAAAGCATGGTGGTGGAAACATCATGCTTTGGGGCTGTTTCTCTGCAAAGGGGCCAGGACGACTGATCCGGGTACATGAAAGAATGAATGGGGCCATGTATCGTGAGATTTTGAGTGCAAACCTCCTTCCATCAGCAAGGGCATTGAAGATGAAACATGGCTGGGTCTTTCAACATGACAATGATCCAAAGCACACCGCCAGGGCAATGAAGGAGTGGCTTCGTAAGAAGCATTTCAAGGTCCTGGAGTGGCCTAGCCAGTCTCCAGATCTCAACCCTATAGAAAACCTTTGGAGGGAGTTGAAAGTCCGTGTTGCCAAGCGAAAAGCCAAAAACATCACTGCTCTAGAGGAGATCTGCATGGAGGAATGGGCCAACATACCAACAACAGTGTGTGGCAACCTTGTGAAGACTTACAGAAAACGTTTGACCTCTGTCATTGCCAACAAAGGATATATCACAAAGTATTGAGATGAAATTTTGTTTCTGACCAAATACTTATTTTCCACCATAATATGCAAATAAAATGAAAAAAAAAACAGACAATGTGATTTTCTGGATTTTTTTTTCTCAGTTTGTCTCCCATAGTTGAGGTCTACCTATGATGTAAATTACAGACGCCTCTCATCTTTTTAAGTGGTGGAACTTGCACTATTGCTGACTGACTAAATACTTTTTTTCCCCACTGTACCAGCAGAATCATCCATCAGCGGCTGTGCATCAGTGCACTCCATGTCAGATTCATCTTGGCCTGGGTAATTCACCATTTCACTTGATAATCCAGGCATGGTATGTGAAAACAGCTCCATGGAGTAATCAGTAGTATGGCCTGCGTCATCCTTCAATCTTGGTTGGGGTGAAGGACACAAGGAAAGGTGTGGTTCATGAACATGAGCCTCCAATGACGACTCAGTGCTTTTACTTTTTACAACTGAAGAAGAGGAGGCGATAGAGCTGGAGGCTGAGTCAGCAATGTAAGACAAAACTTTTTCCTGATGCTCTGGCTTTAAAAGCGGTTTGCCAACTCCTAGAAAACTAAGCGTTCGAGGCCTTATGTAGCCAGACGATGACGCAGGCTCAACACCTCCTGCATTCGGTCCTATTTTGCTCTTGCCACTACCATCAGATCCACCACCAACACCATCATTACCAGCTGCCAACCCCCGCCCAATTCCACGGCCTCTTCCACCAGCCTTCCTCATTTTTGGTAGAAATGTAGACAAAATCCAACAAACTATATAGTAATGTAAAACAAGGTACAAGGTGTCTATAGGACAGGGGAGATTTTGAATTTCTGCAGACACTTGTGGACACTGGACACTTTTGGATTGTGTGAGGCCCACTGATATCTGAGCGCTATGTGACAGGCTCGATGGCACAGCTGTGACCAAAGTGACTAGAGGATAAGGGAGATTTTGAATCTCTGCACACACTTTTGGACACTGGACACTTTTGGATTGTGTGAGGCCCACTGATACCTGAGCGCTATGTCACAGGCTCGATGGCACAGCTGTGACCAAAGTGACTAGAGGATAAGGGAGATTTTGAATCTCTGCACACACTTTTGGACACTGGACACTTTTGGATTGTGTGAGGCCCAATGAATATCTGAGCGCTATGTGACAGGCTCGATGGCACAGCTGTGACCAAAGTGACTAGAGGATAAGGGAGATTTTGAATCTCTGCACACACTTTTGGACACTGGACACTTTTGGATTGTGTGAGGCCCAATGAATATCTGAGCGCTATGTGACAGGCTCGATGGCACAGCTGTGACCAAAGTGACTAGAGGATAAGGGAGATTTTGAATCTCTGCACACACTTTTGGACACTGGACACTTTTGGATTGTGTGAGGCCCACTGATATCTGAGCGCTATGTGACAGGCTCGATGGCACAGCTGTGACCAAAGTGACTAGAGGATAAGGGAGATTTTGAATCTCTGCACACACTTTTGGACACTGGACACTTTTGGATTGTGTGAGGCCCACTGATATCTGAGCGCTATGTCACAGGCTTGATGGCACAGCTGTGACCAAAGTGACTAGAGGATAAGGGAGATTTTGAATCTCTGCACACACTTTTGGACACTGGACACTTTTGGATTGTGTGAGGCCCAATGAATATCTGAGCGCTATGTGACAGGCTCGATGGCACAGCTGTGACCAAAGTGACTAGAGGATAAGGGAGATTTTGAATCTCTGCACACACTTTTGGACACTGGACACTTTTGGATTGTGTGAGGCCCACTGATATCTGAGCGCTATGTCACAGGCTCGATGGCACAGCTGTGACCAAAGTGACTAGAGGATAAGGGAGATTTTGAATCTCTGCACACACTTTTGGACACTGGACACTTTTGGATTGTGTGAGGCCCAATGAATATCTGAGCGCTATGTGACAGGCTCGATGGCACAGCTGTGACCAAAGTGACTAGAGGATAAGGGAGATTTTGAATCTCTGCACACACTTTTGGACACTGGACACTTTTGGATTGTGTGAGGCCCACTGATATCTGAGCGCTATGTCACAGGCTCGATGGCACAGCTGTGACAAAAGTGACTAGAGGATAAGGGAGATTGGATTGCTTTTAAAAAAGCAGTTTGCGGAGCAGTGTGTAAACAGCAATGCAGGAATGTCAGGAAGCCTTAGAAGGCAGCCCAACAACCAACACCACTGATACACCACTATATAGCCTCCCCTTGCACTGCACACACAGTGACTGGTGTGTTGTGCAGGCCAAATCGCTAGCAGCAGAAGCAGTTTTTTTGTCTTCTTCCCTGCCTAACGCTCTCCCTACAGAATCAGCAACCTCTCCCTATACTGAGATCGGCAGAAGTAAGATGGCGGTCGGCGTGCACGCCCTTTTATACCCCCTGTGACACCCACCAAAGCAAGCCAATCACTTGCATGCCCTTCTGAAAGATGGTGGTGACCCCTGCCTATGTCATCACGTTGCCCACAGTGTCCGTGGATCCTGATTGGCTGAAAAAGAGCGCAAAACAAACTTTTGAAACGCGACTTTGGCGCGTAAGTCGCCGACCTCGTGGCCGACCTCATCCTAGGGTCGGGTTTCGTTTTATGAAACCCGACTTTGTCAAAAGTCGGCGACTTTTGAATTTTTTCAACCTGTTTCGCTCAACTCTACTAAATAGTATACACAGCAATTTAGTTGTTTAACTCTGTGTTAATTAGAGAAGTCCTAAAACTTTGTCATGACCCGGGCCCCATCGTAAATCTGGCGCACCAACTCCGTAGACAGTTTTATTTACAATGCAGCCATTTGTGAAATAGTTACTTCTTCATTAAGTCCTGCAAACAATTTAAATCAAAGAGGAACTGAGAACATACACTTCACAGTGTATGCTAAACTTTCATAATTGTGCTAATTTGGGTTATTTAGTGACGCTACTATAAAAGGTTCACACTGCGGTCTTTTCAAACAAACAGTCCTCCACACGCACATCCCAGCTCCAGAATGAACCGGCGCAGGGGCCAGAGTGCCAACTATGGTCATTTGAAATGTATACAAAATTTATTGGTTCAAGTGCCAAGAAAAACATTCTAATCAGTCAGCTTCCTCTCATTAAATGTTAATTAGTTTGACATAAGCTTCCTGCAGAGGAAAGTACTGGGTACTTACACATCATTAAGAAAGAGAAGGATTGCAGTAGCATAGAGAACAGAAAAAAAAAAGATAGGCAAAGAAGAAAAAAATACAGCTTTTATTTGTGTAAGACCTACCCTTTCTGCCTGGAAGCTCTTCCTGAGCAAGCTTCAGAAGAATCTGTAATACAAATAGGATTAAAATGGATTACCTCGTGGGCTTGTGCCTGTCTTTCCAGAGTGAAAAAAAAACAATTGTTCAAAAACAATTAAATAATTCCCGCACCATGTTGTATACATTGGATCCCTTCCAGTATATTGTGGTGGGCCCGAAAGCCATCATATTAACCTCTGGTGGGCACCACACCCGCATCGCTCCACTGCACAATAGGTCACTGACGCTGAAGTAATTAGCAGACCCACAAGTAATGCAGAATCACATATCAGACTACATTATTCTGCCTAATTAATAAAGTTATGTACAAACAATACCTTTCTTAACCAGCGCTGTGAAATAAAGCTGTAATTTATTCCTCCTACTGAGGATGACAAGGGATAAAAGTCACAAAATTGTTACACTGTTTCAAATTGTATCTTAAGGGTCGAATTTTGGGGGATGAGGAATTAGTTAAGTTGAAATATTCACAAGGCACTATTTGATATATTTTGCACTACTCCACCTCTTGTCTCTTGCCCCCTTCCTCATAGACGGGAGACATAGACAGAGACCCATCTCCTACTGATGACAGGTACATAATAACTGACAACTACTATTAACAATTGCTTTATGGTTTTGCTTGTCATTACAATGCCAATAAAAATGATGACACTATTTAAAGAAATAACTATTATCTATTGAGCTCATAACATTGTGATTTTCCATTTTTGCGCTTTAGTTTTTCCTGCCCTTTTTCCAAAAGCCTTAGTTTTTTGGTGGCTGAGTTTTACTTTTGAATGACACCATTCATTTTGTCATGTAATGCACTAAGAATTCCAAGTGTGTTTGAAATTGCAAAAAAAAGTGCAATTTCACAATTGTTTTTTGATTTTGTATTTACCATTTTCACCATATGTTAAAACTGATCTAGCAATATAATTCTCCTGGTCAGTACAAATACGCAGATACCAAACATCTTTACTTTTTTTACTAAAGTGGTGAATAAAAATGTGGAAATTTGTAAGAAAAAAAATTCACTTATGTCACCATTTTCCGAGACCTGTGGCGTCTTTATGTTTTGGGATATGCAGCTGTGTCAGGGCTTATTTTGTGCACACTGAGCTAACACTTTTAATGACACCATGTTGGAGTACATGCAATGCTTTGATCGCCTCTTATTGCATTTTATTGCAATGTTGCGTCAAACAAAAGAACAATTCTGGCATTTTTAAAATTAATTTTATATATTGCTAGATCAGACTTTTACGAATGTAGCAATACAAAAGATGTGTATTTTTTTTTAATGGGGCAAAAAAGGGGTGACTTGAACTTTTGTCATCAGCAGACCACCAGCTGTCATGACAACCCAGCTTTGAGAAAAGACGCCTTGAGTGTGTGAAACGTGTTGCCGCATACGTCTGTGTGTACTATTTTTTGCCATGATCTTTCAACATTTTTAATAAATTTTGGACTTTAAAGAAGCTGGAACAACACTTCCTTTTTCTTGATGGCAGCAGCGATTTAGGTCTCTCTCTCTCTCTCCTTTTTCCCAGACTCGTGTTCCTTTAAATTTCAGTCACTAACTGCTTAAGCGGATCCGTCAAAAAACCGGATCCGGTGGCATCCACTTGTGCCACAACGGAAACGAATCCGTTTTTTCACAACCTGACGGATTTTGACTGACGTGTAATAACTGAAATGTGAAACAGGCCTAAGAGAGTTTGTACAGGTAGACTTAGCACAAACCACTCAGTTTACAAGATCCCAGGATATATTTTGCCCTTCAAAGTGTAACCCCTCTGGGACCACTGGGCGGGGGCCAAGAAGTTTGCTGTTGACTGGTGGAGCAAGATGACAGTAAGAAGGGATCATCACGTAAGTTTGATAACAATAGGTCTTGCCAGGGACAAAATCGGAAAGCAACGTTAGTTACAATACAAGCTGAAAGTCAGAAAAATGGGATAAGCAAAGTAACACAACAGGAGCAATGGATCAGAGCTGTAACCAGGTGTAGTTGAACTTAATATCTAGCAAACAGAGACTGCCTGCTGGGATTATATAGAAAGTAGCCTCACCCATGACTCCCAGCATAGAGATAATTACATTGCCAGCTCACTGTAGCAAAACACAGGTGGATAGGAAATGTACAACTAGTCTAATATAAAACTAGACAGCCACAAGCTGTTGTCATGCAGCAGTTACCACAGTACTAGTGCAGTGCTGCCTAGCGTCCAGGGCAGAAGTAGCAGCATATTCAAGCACGGATTGTGACACCCATGTTTACATTGGCATTTCTCCCTTACCATTGAGTTTTCTGTATCATTTTTATGTCAAGCATAGAGCAGTTTGCATGTCTATCTTTGCTATTTAAAGAAAGAAATAGGAGTTTCGATGAACCCAGTTAAAAGTCGATGGGGCCCATCTGTATTTGTAATCTATTTTACAACAAATCTGCCATAGCATACATACTTCCATTTTGGAGCCATGACATTAATGTGAATGTAAACCAATAGAAATACAAATGCAAATATTGTCCTGGGGCTATTTGAATGCAAGAACTTGGGCAATGTTCACACTTTTGTTGTGGCTTTCCTTCATAATGGAAGTCACAATGCTCTCCTAGATCCATCTGTACTGATGAAGTCCATAGGGTCTAATTTTACATGAAATTTGAAGGCATTTGCCTCAAATGCTCAAAACATCAACACAATGGAGACAATTTTGTTTTCTGAAAATTCACAGATTTTTGCACAAATCACCATTTTTGCCATTTTTCACCAGGCTTGGCAAATTTTTTTTGTTTTTAAAAAAAGACGACTTGACTAGAGGAGTTGGGAAATAGATTTACTTTGGTTTATGCCACTAAATGCTTACAATTATAGTAGGAATCAAACTCTTAACTGATGATGATTTCAGATTGTGGCACATGATCAGGATAAAGAAGCTAAAAATTAATTAAATTATTACTCCACAGAGCTATTCTTTACAGAGAACCTGTCACTTGCCACAAATGTGTATTTTTTTTTACCTTGGCTAAATGCCATTGTTCTCCTGAATTTGACATTTTTCTTTTGGGCCTACTCATCTCCATTTCTAATAGATGAACCCTCTTCTCTGTATATAAATCTGGATTTTACAGCCTCGTCTCCTCTCTATGGGAGTTTTCTTGAGGACCAGACCAAGTTGGCTAAAATTCTAGATTTACCTAGTGAATAGGGGGCCATGTCTCAAGATTGGAGAGGTCCAGGGACAAGAAATAAACATTGCCAGATTGAGGAGAAGAGAGACATTTACACTAGGTAAAAAGACTTACACATTTATGGCAAGGGACAAGTCTTCTTTAAGTCTAGTGCAAGAAATGGGGGCATAAATGGTTAAAACTTCAGTCCCACATACAGATAACTAAAAACGTCACAATTAAAGGCCCCGTTACACACAACGATGTCCCAGTAATCCCACCAACGATCCGACATGGATGGGATCGCTGGGACATAGCTGTCGTGATCCAGAGTGGATCTGACAGGTTGGATGTGCATAATGAACTTTTTTTCCTTTGGCTGTGGGCCAGAGTGGTGTGATTGCCCCCGGTGGCCATTGGAATTATTGCACATGGTGTCATTTGTTCTGGGTTGCCCCGGTGGTGGTGAGCAGTAGTGCACTTTGGTTTCTTTGGTTGAGTGCACGTAGTTATAAAATGGGTGTGATGCTCTATGGGGGATTGTCGGGTGTGTTTGATCACTGTTGGTGATATTGTGAGTTAGTCATTCACAAGTAAGCCTGGGTGAAAGATGGAGCTGAACAAGAGTCTTGGGAAGCCCAGCCAGAGGGGACGAGTGGCAGCTAGGGAGTCTGCAAGGAGTGCTGGCATGGATTGGTGGAGTCCAACGGTGGGGTCTGCAAGAAGGGCTGGCATGGCGTGGTGGAGTTGCAGTTTATGGTGTCAGCAGGAAGTGCTTGCATGGCTTGGTGGAGTGGTGACTATGTTGAGAGTTGCACTCAGCATGCTGGACTTGGTTGCTGAAAGCTGGACTCAAGCATGCTTGACGCATTGGCAGAAAAGTTGGACTCAAGCATGCTGGACTTTTTGGCAGAAGCTGGACTCATCTTTGGGACTCTGTTTACTGGGCAGCTGCAACTGGTGGTGGACTCTGCTCCAAGGCTGCACTATGGTGATGGATCCGGTTATGGTGATTGGTCCTGTTGGAGGAGAAGATGCACGCAGGTGGTGGGGCTCTGCTGCAGGGAGCACAAGCAACAGAGCAAAAGCTAAGTGGTGTTCCCCTGTATTGTCATTTTCCCTTATGTGTGTTTAGTGCAGTGGTGGGATTTGTTTCCGCACCAACCAATTCCCTAGTGAGGGTTTAGGTGCAGGGCGAGTCAGGGTTTGAGGTACGCGTGCGTCGCCCGGTGCAGAACCGGCATAGGGAACATTAGGAGTGCAGGGACACTGGCTTAGGGGAGTACAGGAGGTCTCCATGTCCCTATTCCCTATCGCAGGGCCCACCATTGTTAATGTTACCCAGGTTTCCCCTTATTATTTAAATTCGTCTTACTGGAGGCGGGGTTTCCAGATTATAGATATAACGTGCATTACCTAAATTCGTCAGTTGGAGGCGGCGTATCCAGCTGCACGTTTTATTATTTAAATTTGCCCCACTGGAGGCGGTGTATCCAGGGTCACGAGTGTCATGGATTCGCCTTGCGGTACTCGCTGCATCCAGACACACGCGTGTCAATAGTTAGACAGACTCACGATCAGGACCAGTGAGCAAGCTGGTATCTAGGGTAAACAGTGGATATATAAGAGTGCACGCTGGTATCTAGGGTAAACAGTGGGTATCCAAGAGCTGCGCGGCTCTTAGTTACCTGCTGTTTACCCTAGATGCCAGCATACACGCTGGTATCTAGGGTAAACAGCGGGTATCCAAGAGTTGCGCGGTTCTTAGTTACCCGCTGTTTACCCTAAATATCAGCGTGAACGCTGGTATCTAGGGTAAACAATGGGTATCCAAGAGCCGCACGGCTCTTAGTTACCCGCTGTTTACCCTAGATACCAGCGTGCACGCTGGTATCTAGGGTAAACAGCGGGTATCCAAGAGCCGCGCAGCTCTTTTTTACCCGCTGTTTACCCTAGATACCAGTGTGCACGCTGGTATCTGGGGTAAACAGCGGGTAACTACATCACCAACCACATCACATCACCACCACCACCACATCACCAACAACTTTTCCCTTTCCCCTTACCTGCTGGTATCTAGGGTAAACAGCGGGTATCCAAGAGCTGTGCAGCTCTTAGTTACCCGCTGTTTACCCTAGATACCAGCTCCCAGCATCGCTGATTATTGGTCTCCCGCTGCCACATGCAGCGATGCATGCTAGCCAGCGGGAGACCAACGATCAAAAAATGGCCAAGGACGATCCTGCACAATCAGCAATACCCGGCGGGGGGGCCGGTCGCTGATGGATGTCACACACAGCGAGATCGCTGGAGAGATCGCTTATGCGTCACAAAATCAGTGATCTCGCTAGCGATCTCGCTGTGTGTGACAGGGCCCTAACTCTTTGCACTATTTTTATACCATCTTTTCTACAGTTTTCCTCTGTTCATACACTTGGGGATGGGAAAGTAAATTCTTCCAGGTCCGTTAAGAATAAGGAAGAAGACAGCACGTGGGGGATGGGTAGACAAAATGAATGCTGTTGAAACACTTAACCTTTGCCAGATTTCACAACTAGCTATGACATTACAACTTTGCTAAAATTACAAATGGAACCCCCAATCCTTTGAGGTTGAAGGAAGCAGATTTGGTATCTGCTCCTTTTCGCACACATCTGTCCCTCTTTATAGAATTTCCTTCTCTTAATGCATCGTGAAGTTTGACTCAGACACTAATAGCCATGTTTATCCAAGGAAAATGTCAGTTTGTTTTTTCTTCAATGAGCTAAATGATTCCTGCCCTTTATCCCACTTATGGATGCTTGTTAATGGTGTGTTATAGCACACAGTAAAGTAAAACAAACAGAAGCATTTATTATATATTACTGTACGTTACAAGGTAGGAAATGGACCAAGACAGGAAGATGAAGTACATAGGAAATTAGACACAATATAAAATGACACACAATATTAGGAAGTGGGATCAGGTTACAAGAATATGGGATTCTTCTAGATAAATAATTCAAAGGAGTAATACTGGAAAAAAATAACAAGAACTGGGCAACTAGTGTTATATCCTGCTCATTACCGGAGGGGCCAGAACAGCTTACTTCTTCTGTCATTGTCCTCCTCAGTTCTGTATGCTCACCTCCAATAAGAAAAGTCGAGGTCATTAAACATTACCTTGCAATGCTAATTAATTAAAAGAGAGCCTCCCAAGAAACTTTAAAAGTGTGTATCCCTCTACCAGCACATAGACCCTATAACAAATGTTACCTAGGTACTAGAACTACGAAATTCAAGCCAAATTCTTGCTTTAGATAAATTGATGGACAGATGGATGGACGAAAGAACAGATGGACTGACGGACAGACAGATAGATGGCATCACAGTGGCTCAGTGGTTAGCACTGTATCCTTGCAGCACTGGGCTCCTGGGTTCAATTCGAACCAGGACAACATCTACAAGGAGTTTGTACTTTCCCCTCTTGTTTGCGTTGGTTTTCTCTGGTTTATTCCTGCTGTCCAAAGACATACTGATAGGGAATTTAGATTTTGAGCCCCAATAGGGACAGTAATGACAATATCTGTAAAGTGCTGTGGAAAGTAAAGGGATTCTGTCAGCATGATTTGGCTATTTATTCTGAGAGCAGAGCAGCGTGATGTAGAGTCAGAGAGCCCAATTCCAGTAATGTATCACTGGGCTTCTTGGTGAAGTTTTGATAGAAACCCTGTTTTCTATGATGTAAATGTAGCAGTGATCAGAATGCTGAGATGTATATAACCCCACTCACTAATTTGATTGGCAGCTTCCTGTATACACTGTGCAAGGTGCTAATCAATGGTGAGGGCAGAGTTACACATTAGGCTGACTGGCCTACATGTGAGAACTAGTCCTGAAGTGATAATCTCCTGCCAATAAAACACTGATTGCATTGAAACTACAACTACCCAGCCTGGAATCAGGCTCTCTTGCTCTATGTTATGCAGCTCTTTGATTAAATAGCAAAAACCTGCTGACGGATTTCCTTTAATGATTCTTTATAAGTGAGTAAAACAAAAAGAAAGTAATTCTCAGTCTTTTGCTCCAGAAATACGTACTGTCTGTCACCATAATGGTATCCCTTGATCACCTATATGCTAACCCTCTATAAATTCACAGACAATGTGTAAAAGTGGTGGCCTTATGGGCTCGTGTCTGTTATTTTTGTAGAAACCTGTTATTTTGATTCTAATTTACATTATTATCCATATAACATTTCTTTAAAGTGTTCTGCATTCTAAGTTTTATATATGTATTACTTTGAATCTTTATGATTCATTTTAAGTTTTCAAAAACATCCATAAAATTTTTATAATTTTTTGTTTAAATAGCCTGAAGAAAATTGGAGTTGCAAAAGGAGGTACAGTATGTATGTAAAAATACTATCATCAGTGGAGGGTAAAAGCTACTGGAAAAGGTGCTGTGGTCTCATGATCAATGAAGGAAAGAGCTGTGTTCCTAGTAGAGTTTTTAGGAAGGGGTTGAAAGAGTTTTGGTGGTCCTGTTCCGCACGTGCTTTTTTGGGGACTGTGTGTGTCCCAACTCTGCAGTCAAAGCAGCAGGTAAGAATGAAGCATTTGTTGTACAGGAGAATCAGAGCCTGCCCAAAGGAAAGAGCAGATCCAGGGGAGAAGAGCAGACCTTATCCTGGATTATGATCAGCATACTGGTATATAGCATCCAAACTTTAACCAGCCTTAAGCACTTTACAGGAATCTACCAAAAAGTAATAGAAGACAAAAGACTGCTCTCACCACCCTGCATAAGCACCTTGTATATCAACTAGTCATCAAGGTGACCTTATTATTATAGCTTGTGTTGGATACAGGGGCAGGAAAATTTCTGAAATGGAGCGCTCAAATGGAATAGGAACCACATTGGGAAGATGCCTGGTTGCATCTCTGACTCCCAGGTCGCTGCTGGGAACAATTTTGTCAGAGCATTGCTCCACTTTTACAGACTGACAATAATACATACAACAGAAAATAAAACTGATTTTGCAGGAAAAAATGTTAGGAAACATTCTTTATAATGACTTGTATATAAGGCAAAACTAAAAAGAGAAAAAAAAGATGTCCCCTCCACCCCTTGATAGCCGGGCCATCTCTCACCGAATTCCTCCGTCGCCTATGACTACAGTAGATGAAATAGTAGAGAGGAAATAAAACTACACCCACTGGTAGTCACCGGTAAATGTACTATATTTTTCGGACAATACGATGCACTTTTTTCCTTCCAAGATGTGGAGGAAAATGGGGAGTGCGTCTTATAGTCCAGATGTACTGACTCTGGCTGTGGTGAGGAGAAGCAGTTTTGGCGGGTTCACAGAGGCAGGAAAAAGCGGGTCTGGCTAACTCCTATACCTGCTGCTAAAGAGAAATGAATATTCACTGCATTCCACGCCCATGGGTGTGGAGGGCAATGAATATTCATTTATTTTTGGCATCCTGATATGATTGGCCCCATCCCGTTCCTGGTATGATTGGTCCAATCCTTACTCTCGTATGATTGGTATGCAGGGTCCCCATCTCGTTCAAGTACGCATGGTCCCATCCCTATCCTGGTATGATTGGCCCTCATCCCAGTCCTAGTATGCTTGGCCCCTTCCTTATCCTGGTATGATTGGCCCCATCCCATTTCTGGTAAGCATGGCTCCATCCTTATCCTGGTATGATTGGCCCCATCCCGTTCCTGGCATCCATGGTATAACCCTTATTCTGGTTTGATAGGCCCCATCCCAGTACTGTTATGCATGGTCCCATCCTTATTCTGGTGCTAGATGGAGGGCGGTAATGTCATGATGGGGGCAGGCTATGCAGCATTGAGAATCTCTCCCCCCCATGTGCTCACCCACCTATCCACTCTCTCTTTCCCCATGTGCTTGGAGAGGGGAGGAATGACATGTGGACCTGTTGATGAAGAAGGAAAATGTAAAAGGTGATGTGTACAATGCTTTATTCTGACTTGAATGTATATGTAAAAAACGAATCTAAACTGAGAAAGTAAGTTAATGTGTATGCACAATGTAAGTGCATATTAACACATGACCATTAATCAGAGAAAACAAAAAGCAAAAAACATAGGATAGTGAGAAAAGGGCTTAACAGCAGCTTTAGGCTAGGGAAATGCAGAGTCATAGTGGGTGGAGTTACGGCACTGGGAAGGGGATTTCCAGAATAAGGAGATAAAAGGAAAGAGAGTCCCAGGGTTAGACAGATCTCTCTCAGGGGGCAACAGAGACAGAGAAGAGCTCAGGAGAAGATAGAAGAAAGCAGAGCCCAGGAAGAGACAGAGGAAAGAGATGGAGAGTCGGGGTGTGGCCCTGACAGGACAGCTGCAGAACAAAGGACGCAGGACAAAGGAGGCCTGGGGTACTGGACAGCTGGACACTGAAGGAGCAGTAAGTGTCACAACGGGCAGACTCTGCAGGGGAAAGCGCTGTGGCCATGGGCCTAACAGCAGCCACGGTGAAAGAACTCGTAGGGTCTTCGCCAACAGGAGCAGGAGGGAGGTGACAGATACCGGGCCTAGGAGCAGAAGCTGTTGTGTTTGCTGTGGATTTCAAGAGGACACCCAATAAAGTTGGACCTGGTTGAACGAGTTTCTGCGTCTGTCATCAGTCCGTCTCACGGCCGAAACGGACCACCCCCCCAGTCGGCACACATACTACATGCTGACTTCTCCCGTTTGTGCTCTCTTCTTTGACCTGTCTACCCCATGTGCTATCCAACTTGCCTGCTGTCTCTCTCCTTCCTGTGCTGTGTTCTCCCCTCATGTGCTGTCCCATTTCAGCTTTCTCCCCCTGTGCTCTCTCTCTCTCACCCCTGCGTCTGACAGTGTACAAAACATGCCACAGCTCCTGGGCAGGGGAAGAAGCAAAAGACAATACTGACATTATAGCAGGAGAACACAGAGTATACATTATGTGAGGTAAAATATTGTTTAAAAACAGTCAGTGAAATATTCTATTAACGCATTCTGTTAAAATTGTTAGGTAGTGGGACTCCTAGACTCAAAGTCTATGCACTAAATGGAAGGGCTGCCAAAAATTAGAAGGAGGGACTGCAATACACCCTGGAAGATATGTAGAGGAGGGCCTTAGAAACATTTTTTTGCCATTTTTAAGGAGTGAGACTCCTAGACTGGTAAAGCCTATGCACTAAATGCAAGGGCTGAAAAACATGTACCTCTATGGGTATACATACAATGGGTGAAACAATTATTTATTCAGCCACCAATTGTGCAAGTTCTCCCACTTAAAAAGAAGAGAGAGGCCTGTAACTGACATCATAGGTAGACCACAACTATGAGAGTCAAAATAATAAAACAAATCCAGAAAATCATCTTGTCTGATTTTGCAAGATTTATTTTGCAAATTATGGTGGAAAATAAGTATATGGTCATTAACCCCTTTCCTACATTGGACGTACTATTCCGTTCATGTGACCTGGGACCTTAGTCCCAAGGACAGAATAGTACATCATAGCGATCAGCGGCGCCCCCCGTGGGGAGCGCCGCTGATCGCAGCTGGGTGTCAGCTTCTTATCACTGCTGACATCCAGCACTATGTGTCAGGGGCGGTCACGGACCGCCCCCTGCACATTAACCCCGGCACACTGCGATCAAACATGATTGCAATGTACCGGGGGTTAGGGAAGCATTGGCAGGGAGGGGGCTCCCTCCGTGCTTCCCTAAGACCCCTGCAGCAGCGCATTGTGCAGCGCTGCGGTGTTGGGGCCTCTTTCCCTGTAGGTCCCCGGATCCAATATGGCGGCGGGGACCTTCGGGGGCCTGCAAGGAGCCGACTTCCTTACTGCCTGCAGAGCGCAGGCATGAGGAAGCCTGCTTCAGTGCCTGTGTCAGGTCGCTGATCTGTCACAGCGATCTGTGATGTGTCAGATCAGCGATCTGTCACATGACAGTGATGTCCCCTATGGGACAGTGTAATAAAGTTAAAAAAAAAGTGTAAAAATAATTTATAAAGAGCCGCAAAATAAATAAAAAAAAAATATTCCCTAATAAATTCATTTTTTGAAAATAAATAAATAAATAAAAGTACACATATTTGGTATCGCCGCATCCGTAACAACCTGCCCTATAAAACTGTCCCACTAGTTAACCCCTCTATTGAACCCCTTAAAAAATAAAAATAAAAAACGAAGCAAAAAATAATGCTTTATCATCATACCGCCGAACAAAAAGTGCAATAACGCGTGATCAAAAAGACGGATATAAATAACCATGGTACCGCTGAAAATGTCATCTTGTCCCGCAAAAAACGAGCTGCCATACAGCATCATCAGTGAAAAAATATAAAAGTTATAGCTCGCAGAATAAAGCGATGCAAAAATAATTATTTTTTATATAAAATTGTTTTCATTCCATAAAAGCGCCAAAACATAAAAAAATATAAATGAGGTATCGCTGTAAATGTACTGATCTGAAGAATAAAACTGCCTTATCAATTTTACCACACGTGGAACGGTGTAAACGCACCTCCCAAAAGAAATTCATGAAATGCTGGTTTTTGTTCATTCTGCGTCCCAAAAATCGGAATAAAAAGCGGTCAAAAAATGTCACGTGCCCGAATATGATACCAATAGAAATGTCAACTCGTCCTGCAAAAAATAAGAGCTCACATGATTCGGTGGGTCAAAATATGGAAAAATTATAGCTCTCAAAATGTGGTGATGCAAAAACTATTTTTACAATAAAAAGCGTCTTTTAGCGTGCGACAGCTGCCAAATGCAAAAACCCACCATAAATAGTAAATCAAACCCCCTTTACCACCCCCTTAGTTATGGAAAAATAATAAAATAAAAAAAATGTATTTATTTCCATTTTCCCATTAGGGTTAGGGTGAGGGTTAGGGCTAGGGTTAGGACTAGGGTTAGGGCTAGGGCTAGGGTTAGGGCTGAGATTAGGATTAGGGGTGTGTTGGGGTTAGGGTTGGAGTTAGAATTGGGGGGTTTCCACTGTTTTGGCACATCAGGGGCTTTCCAAACGCGACGTGGCGTCCGATCTCAATTCCAGCCAAAAATGTCAAATGGCGCTGCTTCCCTTCCGAGCTCTGCCATGCGCCCAAATAGTGATTTATCTCCACATGTGGGGTATCAGCACACTTAGGACAAATTTTACAATAACTTTTAAGGTTCTGTTACCCTTGGGAAAATAAAAATTGGGGGTGAAAAGATCATTTTGTGGAAAAAATACACTATAAAAATACACTATAAACTTCTGTGAAGCCCTTGGGGGTTCAAAGTGCTCACCACATATCTAGATAAGTTCCTTGGGGGTCTAGTTTCCAAAATGGGGTCACTTGTGGGGGGTTTCCACTGTTTAGGCACATCAGGAGCTATCCAAACGTGACATGGCATCCAATCTGATTTCCAGCCAATTTTGCAGTGAAAAAGTCAAACGGTGCTCCTTCCCTTCCGAGCTCTGCCATGCACCCAAACAGTGGTTCCCCCCACATATCAGGTATCAGTGTACTCAGGACAAATTGCACAATAACTTTTCCAGTCTAATTTCTCCTGTTACCCTTGGTAAAATAAAAAAAATTGAACCTGAAGTAATTTTTTTTGTGAAAAAAAGTTAAATGTTCATTTTTTTTTAAACATTCAAAAAATTCCTGTGACGCACCTGAAGGGTTAATAAACTTCTTGAGTCTGGTTTTGAGTACTTTGTGGGGTGCAGTTTTTAGAATGGTCACACTTTTTGGTATATTCTATCATATAGACCCCTCAAAGTGATTTCAAATGTGATGTGGTCCCTAAAAATAAAATGGTGTAAAACTGAGAAATCGCTGGTCAACTTTTAACCCTTATAACTTCCTAACAACAAAAAATTTTTAGCTCTCAAATTGTGCTGATGTAAAGTAAACATGTGGGAAATGTTACTTATTAAGTTTTTTGAGTGCCATATCTCTGTGATTTAAGGGCATAAAAATTAAAAGTTGGAAAATTGCGAAATTTTCAAAATTTTTGCCAAATTTCCATTTTTTTCACAAATAAACACAAGTTATATGAATGAAATTTTACCACTAACATGAAGTACAATATGTCACAAGAAAACAATGTCAGAATCACTGGGATCCATGGAAGCATTCCAGAGTTATTACCTCATAAAGGGACAATGGTCAGAATTGTAAAAATTGGTCCGGGCATTCTCTTGCAAACCACCATTGGGAGTAAAGGGGATAACAAAAGTTCATCTCAATATTTTGTTATATGTCCTTTGTTGGCAAGAACAGAGATCAAACATTTTCTGTAAGTCTTCACAAGGTTGGCACACATTGTTGGTAGTATGTTGACCTCTTCCTCCATACAGATCTCCTCTAGAACAGTGATGTTTTGGGCCTGTCACTGGGCAACACGGACTTTCAAATCCCTCCAAAGGTTTTCTATGGGGTTGAGATCTGGAGACTAGCTAGGCCACTCCAGGACCTTCATATGCTTCTTACGAATTACTCCTTCGTTGCCCTGGTGGAGTGCTTGGGATTATTATCATGCTGAAAGACCCATCCACTTTTCATCTTCAGTGCCCTTGCTGATGGAAAGAGGTTTGCACTCAAAATCTCACAATACATGGCCCCATTCATTCTTATGTGTACACAGATCAGTCATCCTAGTCCCTTTGCAGAGAAACAGCCCCAAAGAATGATGTTGCCACCCCATGCTTTACAGTAGGTATGGTGTTCTTTGAATGCAACTCAGAATTCTGTTTCCTCTAAAAACGACGAGTTTGTTTCTACCAAACAGTTCTACTTTGGTTTCATCAGACCATATGACATTCTCCCAATACTCTTCTGGATAATCCAAATGCTCTCTAGCAAACTTAAGAGGGGCCCAGACATGTACTGGCTTAAGCAGGGGGACACGTCTGGCACTGCAGGATCTGAGTCCCTGGTGGCGTAATATGTTACTGATGGTAGCCTTTATGGTGGTCCCAGCTCTATTCAAGTCATTCACTAATTCCCCCCTCCCCCTGTGTGGTTCAGGAATTTTTGCTCACTGTTTTTGTGATCATTTTGACCCCATGGGGTGAGATCTTGCGTGGAGCCCCAGATCGAGGGAGATCAGTGGTCTTGTATGTCTTCCATTTACTTATTATTGCTCCCACAGTTGATTTCATCACACCAAACTGCTTGTCTATTGCAGATTCAGTCTTCCCAGCCTGGTGCAAGGCTACAATTTTGTTTTTGGTGTCCTTCGACAGTTCTTTGGTCTTCACCATAATGGAGTTTGAAGTGTGACTGTTTGAGGTTGTGGACAGGTGTCTGATAACAAGTTCCAACAGGTGCCATTAATACAGGTAATGAGTGGAGGACAGAGGAGCCTCTTAAAGAAGAAGTTACAGGCCTGTGAGAGCCAGAAATCTTTCATGTTTTTAGGTGACCAAATACTTATTTTACACCATAATTTGCAAAATAAATGTTGCCAAATCAGACAGTGATCAGTGATTTTCTAGATTTGTTTTCTCATTTTCACTCGCATAGTTGTGGTCTACCTATGATATCAATTACAGGCCTCTCTCATCTTTTTAAGTGGGAGAACTTGCAAAATTGGTGGCTGACTGAATACTTTTTTTCCCCACTGTATCTATACCTCTAAGGCTGAGTTCACACGTGGCGTTTTTTTCGCGTTTCTGCGGCGGTTTTAACCGCGCGATTTTGCCGCGAAAACGCGAAAAATAAGCATCCCATGCATTCCTATGGGATTCCGCAATGCTGTGCTAATGCTGCGGTTTTTACCGCGGCGGAATCGCTTCGCGGTAAAAACCGCAGCATGCTCATTAATTTTGCGGAATCGCAGAGATCCCGCACCCATAGGAATGCATTGTTCCGCTTACTTCCCGCATGTGGCTGTGCACACCATTCGGAAAGTAAGCAGAACATTTGCGGATGGTACCCACGGTCTGGAGGAGAGGAGACTGTCCTCCGGGCTTTGGGTACCATATCCCTGTAAAAAATAGAATTTAAAATAAAAAATATTGTTATTCTCACCTTCCGGCGTCCCGCACAGCCTTCCCGCTGCTCTCCACGCTCTCGCTCCCAGTAATCCTTTGCGAAAATGCCCGCGATGGCGTCCGTTCTCGCGGGATCATGAAGTCTCACGGTCATTCGCTCGACGTCATCGCGAATTACCGCGAGACATCGCGATCCCGCGAGAGCTGACGTCATCGCGAGCATTTTCGTAAAGGATTACTGGGAACGGCTGCGCGGGACGTCGGAAGGTAAGAATAACACCATTTTTTTTTTTTTTTTGCATTTTATCTTTTACTACTGATGCTGCATAGGCGGCCTCAGTAGTAAAAAGTTTGTCACACTTGTCAAACACTATGTTTGACGAGTGTGACCAACCTGTCAATCAGTTCTCCAAGCGATGCTACAGATCGCTTGGAAAACGCTAGCATTTTGCAATCTAAATACGCTTGCAAAATGCTAGTTTTTCCGTGGGAAAATCGCGGGAATTTAAAATGCGATTTTCCCGCGGAATGGAATTCCGGAATTCTCGCTGTAATTTCCGCGAGAGTTCCGGTACGTGTGCACTTAGCCTTAAGGTAAATGTTTTCCAGCCCTTGCATTTTTTTCCCAACTGTTCCTGAGCATGCTGGTGGTGGTCACATTGTGAGTGGCCAAGTCCCTGCTGATTTTGGTATGGCAAATGACCATTCTTTTATGGTCCGCATGTTCTTTAAAAAAGCCCAGACTGGGGAACACCTAACCCTTTGCCTGATATGTGTAGGTGCTGTGGGAAAACAATTGTGCATTTTCTCCCTCTGGCAACCCCACTGCCTCTTGCTGCCTGTTGTGGTGCTGCAGACCCCTCTCCCTCTGCACTGCTGGCCTCACTTTGTAGGGCACCATTTCAGGTTTGGTCAGTGACTTCATCATCCATTACCTTGTCTTCCACCAACCCCACTCTGGTCCTCCTGAATTGTTGACTTAACAACTTAACTTGTTCGCAACTTTGTCTAATCATCATCTACCTCTTGAGGCACAAATTGCCCTTCTCCACTGTTATCTTCTTATGATCGTGGCTGCTTGAATATTTGAGCTTCATGCACATGATTTCTTCATGTCCCTCTTGAAATGTGTAGGGCGAAAGGCCGAGTGTGGGATCACTTGTCTCCTGGGACTTGCCATGGTGGTAGGAGGATCAGTGTGAGGTTTATGTGGTCCAGACTCTTGGCTATTGAGATGGGACCATTTGGAAGACACCGTGGTGCTGAAAAACATACTGGAAGCATTATCTGCAATCTAGCCGACCGCCTGTTCACACTGTTCTGTCTTTAAGAGTGGTGTCTCACAACCCCCTACAAAGTGGGATAAGAAGTTAGGTCTCGTGGATAAGCATGTTTGTTGTGTGCCCATAGCAAGCACAGTTTCACCTGGCTCACTGCCTCAGCCTCTGCAGACACTATCAGCAGCACGTCCACTTTCCTGTCCCTTATTGCACACCTTGCACATTTTAAATTAGGTATAAAATATATGCCTAAAAATTTCCGGTATTTATAGGGAAAAGAAAATATGAAGCCCTAAAAGAAGTTTTGTTTTTAGGTTGCAGCAGTATACCTATAGAAGGACTGCAATAAACCCTGCCTATATGCCTCTAATCCAAAACTGTCTATCCTCCACCAGCAAACTCTACACTAAATGAAGGTTAGAGAACTGTAAGGCAATAAACCATATTATAACTAGACACAAAATTTACTCCCAGGACTGGCTACGTGGTCATTACAAAAGTCCATCATCCATAAATGCCCAGTATACAGAGCAAAAAATACAACTTTTATCAGCATTCAGCAAAACCTCCTCATCTAGGAATAAGTGACCACTTGGTGGAGTAGGGCACTGTAAATGTGATCATCTTTTCTAAAGATATTTACACCTGTTTCAACCTGGAATCATTTCTTGCAATGTATATGTACTTTACTGCAATACAAATACATACAGTATATTTCTTTATAACTTTCTTTTATTATTATGCTGTTGTGGCCTAAAATCGATCACACTTTTCGAGTTACTACTAAAGATTTAAAAAAAAAGATATGTGTTTTTGCTTGCTTTACATTCATAACTTGTTTACTGTTTTAACACTACTCAACATTGAAAATACAACACCAAGAAGGAAATGTTGTGGATTTCTGGAAATTATAGGATTAATAGAGATGTTAATGATATGCAAATGATAAAAAATGAAAGCAACATTTTAAATACATCTCTATGTATTCAGTACAGAGTATGAGCTGTCCACAAAGAAATGCATGCAATTACATACCTTGGCTGCTATGAATAAGGCCATTAAAGGGAACCTGTCACCAGAAAGAACAGTATTAACCTGTAGATATGGGGTTAATCTGCAGGTTAATAAAGTTATTAATCAGGCCGATGTCTACACTTAGCAGAATGCTGCAGGGACAAAATAAACTTTATTCTCCTCAGCAGCCTTTCGGTTTTAGGGCCCCGTCACACATAGTGACTCACCAGCGATCCCGACAATGATGTGAACTTGTCAAGATCGCTCGTGTGTCGCTACATGATCGCTGGTGAGCTGCCAAACAGGCAGCTTCACCAGCGATCAGCACCAGCGACACGTGGGTAACAAGCAACGCACGTCGCTTAGTTACCCACTGTGTACCTTAGTTACCATCACGCTGGTGCAAGGAGCTGGTGTGGCGCCCCTGAGGGTTCAGTCGCCACAGAGGTACTGCACCTCCTCCTGAGGTGTAGTATCCCACTCTTCAGGTAACATGGTAACACCTTGCCAGCCTCTAACACCTGCATCCCACACAACATAGCAGTGTAGCAAAGCACCTTTGGTGGCTCCCTGCTTGGAACACGAAGAGTGCTGGGAGGTGGGTGGAGCTTAGACTGCACAAGAGAGCGGGAGAATATTAGGAAAAGGTGAGTCTGTGAGAGAAGATCCCCAGAGAGAGGGATGGAGTGAAGGAGGTGCTGCAGCAGACTTCAGTGACATGAAGCTGCTGGCATGGGAAAGAGAACTAGAAAGCCTGATTCTCCAGAAGGAAGAAAGATTAGTGCGGAACGTAAGGAGAAGAAGAGAACTAAGGACTAGGGTCGGAGTGGAGCCCTTCCTCAAGTTCTAAGCGCATGGCCAGGGTCCGTCCCCGAGGTTGTATGGATACTGATGTTCCTGCAGCAGACACCGGAGGAATAGAAGTTGTCACCACTTTATTCCCACCGAAGACTTGGGGGCACAACAGCAACGTGAGTGAGCCGGGACTTGATAGCAAGGAGTCCCCGAAGCAGGCTACAGCTGTCTGCCGTACAAGTAGAGTTCTAAGTAACATCAAGAAGGAGGAACTTGGGTTTAACACACAACCACAAGTACTTCAGTATAAGCGCTAGTGTGGAGACGTTCAGAACAGGCACACGAAAGGGAGAGCTGGAGAGGTTAATCCCACCTGCCTGGGAGTTGGCTGAGCCCCAGATCTGGAGACCGCAGCATTGGAGCGGGAACCTGTCTGTGCCAAGAACGTGAGTAAAAGAACTGGAACTGCATTCATCTATCTCATTGCCTTCTTCCTGCGCCAACCCACTCAGCACTGCTACATCTCTGTGCCTAACACTATACCATCTACTTCTCCTCACTATCTCCTCATTTGCCAACCTCATCTACTCTGCCCTGGGACTACAGCCCTACCTGTGGAGGGCTACAACATCATTGCTGCACCACACCATCTGTCCCAGAGAAGCAACCCTGCAGCGCTGGTCAAACTGACCAGAAACGACAGGTGGCGTCACGAATCATCTCAATAACTTTATCCCCATCGCTCTACCCCCTTTTACATGGATGCCCAGGGCCACGAACCAGGTCACCGCTACTGTGACACTTCCCTCAGAGATACTGGCCCGGCACCGAGTGCCCCATGGCCCTGGCTGGCGATCCATTTTGGCATCACGACCAGGATGAGAAAGCCCGGTACCACCGGGTCCTGTGTGCTGAAGATTTATTGGACTTAAAATTGCTGAAAATGTGCAAAATAGCCAAAATGTTAGACTGTAAAATGGACTCTCAAAATGGCCGCCGGCCCAGTGAAGAAGGGCGTGACAACATGGGTGGCCCTAAGAAAAGAGTGCAAACTGTCCTGGGCCTCCCCTGCCTGAAATTATATGCAACAGCAACATGGCCCACCCCCAGAGGGGTTCGTATACTGGCTTGATATGGAGGCAGAGGAAGAATACACCTCCCCAGGAAGGAGGAGCAAAGCCCTGTGGCGGGAAAGAAGCCCAGGAAGGAGAGAGAATGCCAGGACGCCATGTTGGAAGAAGCACGGAGGCCTGAAGAGCGCCAGGAGGCTGAGCTTGTCGCACTAGCCGAAGGCTCCGATCCTGCTTCCATGATGGATCGCCAGCAGCTGGAGGAAGAAATTGCCCAGCTGACCCACCATCTGCGGCTGAAACAGGAGGTTCTGTGGACCATGAATCTGCAGTGCGCCCAGGAGAGGACTGCGTCAACGGTACCTCCACCAACGGTACCCGTCACCACTGCACCAGCCTCACAGCCGGCAGCATCTGCTACCTCAGCGGCATCCGTAACATCGCCGCCAGCATTTGCTGCCACCTCCACCCTGGCACCACAGCCGGACATCGCTGCCTGCCAGGAGAAGTTACCTGAGGGCCTGGGAGCTGAAGAGGAGATGGCGACTGCGCTCCTGCCTGGACCTAGCGCGGCCATGCAGGTCCCACAGGAGGCCCCTGCAGACCGGGAGTCAGCATCCACTCCACCACCGTCGCCGCCCGCTGACCAGGCAGCTCTAGCAACCACCGCTGCCACCGGCTGCCGTCCAGTGCCTGCACCGTGTCATGATCTCCGTGCGGGTTTGACTCGCACATGTGGGGTTTATGTCTGGAACCAGTGCTGATGACTGGCATTTCTGGGGTTAAAGGTTGTGATCCCAGTGCAGGCTTACCTGCACACCTGGGGCTATGATTGTGGCCTCTCCCTGGTTCTGGGAGAGGCTTCTTATAGCCTCAGGATGCTCCCATCCCCGTCAGTTATACTTTCGCCCTTGACATTGTGTGGTGACCCCTGAGTGTGTTCGTGCTGTGCTCTGGTTGCTTGATTCTCTGTGTATGACTCGGTCTGTTCTCTGGATATTGCTTTGGATTCTGCTTGGTACCTTCTATGTCTGTTTGGTTTTGACTTCTGCTTGGCCCTGACTATCCGTTCTGTCTCATCCCTGGTAGTTTACTGATATCTCTGTGTATGACCTCCGTTTTGCCTGACTCTGAGTATTTCTGTATAGTGTCTTGCCATCTCTGAAAGCAGGACGCTAAGCCCTGCCCCCTTGCAGTCACATGACCGTAGGTCCTGTGACTGCTTGCTAAACTTCAGCGTCCACAGGTCCTGTGTATCTGTACTTTCTGGCTGTACCTGACCCCGGGCCCCCTACAGTGTGGGTGAGTCCCTGCTCAGTGGAGGCTGCACGCCGGTGCTGACAGGATCCTGACACACCGGAGCCGGAACACTGCCAAAAGGTGCCAGGTATGACCGCCGCCCCTGCAACTGGGGAGACCACTGGGTGCCCATCTGCTCCAACGTCCGGGCAGGTCGTGCTGGACCTAGTCTGGGACCGGGATACTAATCCCTGGGGGGAAACACCTGAACCCTTGGCAGTTGTGCCCCTGTCCACGGTGGGTAGAGGCCGGCCCCAAGAGGTAGAGGAGGAAGAGCCTTACTACCTGCAGACTCTGCGCAAGCTGGCAGCTGAGTAGAGGGAGCGGTAGCTGCGGAGACTGGCAGTGCTGGGCCCTGGCATAGACAGGAAAGAAAAGGACCGTGCCGGGCACTACGGTCCCCGGGACTCGGCCGGCTGGGGTAAGGTCCTGAACTTCAATCTGGAAAGGGGGTTTGGCTTCATCTCAGACCCCCAGAGGAACTCTGACCTCTTTGTCAGCCGGAGGGATGTAGAGTCCCACCTCCAGAGGGGACACCCCGCTCGTGATTTATGTTCGGGAGAGTGCATCACCTTCACCCTGCACGAGGGGCTACGCGGCTGGTATGCCTTGAACGTGCATCGCATCCCGGAGGAGTTTATAGCAGCCTACAAAAGGTACAAGACCTATGCTCAACCTGCAGAAGCAGTCCCCATCGTGGTATTTGTACCCAGCAAGGCCAAGCAGGCCACAACCTACTGCAGAATTCCTTCAAAACTTGTGCATAACTGTATCTAGAAGAAGTGATAAGTGATTTGTTAATTTGCTTTGCATATTGTTAACTAAGAAAAAGAATCTATTAACACTTCTGTTTTTCAAATCATTCTTAGTCTGAGGCTGTGTGCCCACGTAGCGATTTTTAAGCGTTTTTGCTGCGATTTTCGGCGCGAAAACGCTGCGAAAACGTTTAAAAATCGTGTACAGAACACCCCCCATGCATTCCTATGGCATTCCGCACATGCTGTGCTAATACTGCGCTTTTTTCCACGGCGGAATCGCATCGCGGAAAAAATCGCAGCATGGTCATTCTTTTGTGCGGAATCGCAAAGAATTGCCGCGATTACGCACCCATAGGGATGCATGAGAATCGCTTACTTTCCGCATGAGGCTATGCCCACCATGCGGGAAGTTAAGCGTCTCATGTGCGGTTGGTACCCACGGTGTGGAGGAGAGGAGACTGTCCTCCAGGCCCTGGGTACCATACCCCTGTAAAAAAAGAATAAAAAATAAAAAATCGGGGTATATTTACCTTCCGACGTCCCGCGCTGCATTCCCGGCCTAAGCGTTCCCAGTAATGCCTTGCGGCAAGGTCCTGTGATGACGTAGTCTTGCGTGACTCTAGCGGTCTCGCGAGATCGCTATAGTAACGCGAGACCAGCGTCATCACAGGTCTCGCAAGGCATTACTGGGAACGCTGTGGCCCGGGATGGCAGCGCAGGACGTCGGAAGGTAAATATACAACAATTTTTTATTTTTTTTATCATTTTTAACATTTTATCTTTTACTATTGATGCCGCATAGGCGGCCTCAATAGTAGAAAGCTGCTCACACTTGTCAAACACTATGTTTGACGAGTGTGACTAACCTGTCAATCACTTTCCAAGCGATGCTTCAAATCGCTTGGAAAGTGCTTGAGAAAATAGCGGCAAAATCGCGAACAGAATCGCGGTGAAATCGCGCTGAAAAAACGGCGCGATTTCTGGGAAGGAGTCCGTTTTTTTTTAACTTATATAGAGTACAATGTATGTATGTAAAAGTTTGGCCACCCCTGGTCAAAATTACAGTTAAGCGAGTTGAAGACGAAATGATTTCTAAAAAGGCATAAAGTTAAAGATGACGCATTTCCTTTAAATATCTATTTTAATCTTTTAAATTTCTAAAATTACAAAAAGGAAAATTGGCCAATGCAAATGTTTGGACACCCTGCATGGTAAGTACCTTTTGAAAGTATTGCAGTTTGTAAACATTTTTTGTCTTTCATTTCTTGTTTGAGGGATTTACATCCATTCTTCCTTGGAAAATTCCTCCAGTTCTGTGGTATTCCTGGGTTGTCTTGCATGCACTGCTATTTTGAGGTCTAGCCACAGATTTTCAATGATGCTTGGATTAGGGGACTGTGAGGGCCATTGTAAAACCTCCAGCTTTCACCTTCAAGGTGATATACAGTGGGGAAAAAGTATTTAGTCAGTCAGCAATATTTAGTGTTTCTGACTCTCTGGTTGTACCTGTACAAGTTTTTGTTTGACATTACTACCTCTGCACTGCCTTTTGGTTACATGCTAGTTTAAATCTTCTTACAGAATTGTCTAAGCTTATGCAGATTTTTACCAAGATTGTCTCATCTTCTCTAGCATATATTAGGAATTAATATGGAGCCACATAAAGAGACCATACATTGGGCCAACAATGTGGAATCAGATTGGCCCAGAGATGGCCATACAGCACATTGGCCAAATGTTCTCTGAGGCAACAGCTTTTCCTGCCAACTCCACCAACTTTCCTGATCCTCCTTTTGACCTTCATCATCCCTCAAGGAGAATAGGGACACCACCTGTACACATTAGTGTGGATTAACAATATCATATAATTCTAATCAAATGTTTATGGTCCAGTTGTATTGCTTAGTATTGTAATCTTGAGTACCGTATTTTAAAACAATATTTTAGTATGTATACGCTATTACTGTTCATGTAAATCCTATTTATTGTAGTTTCCAAATGTGTTGCTAATGATACATTTAATAAAGGGTAATTAAAAGTATCAGGTCAGCAAATGATCTCATTTACAAATTTCAATCAATTAACTGTACTATATGTAAAGAGTATAAGGTTCACTTTCTTTAAAAATTAAATGACCTATGGCTCTCCATAGTCTATTTGTTATAATTAGCATACTGTCTTTTAAAGAGGACAGTGTGTTTTCTGTTCATTAACAGTAATACTACCTTGGCATACAATCAGTCCCCATGATCTAAAAGCACCAAGGACGCCAAATTATCCTCTCTACTAGGACAAAATCAATTAACACCACTAGGGATGTCATTATTGTCACATTAAGTCACCTGATATTCTCAAGGGAAAACAAAGTGATTTCTGGAATTTGTAATGCTAGAATCATAGAGCCAGACAGGGAGAGTTAAAGAGAACCATGGTGCCACTTAAAATATTACAAACGGAAACATGGAAAATATTTATAAACTAGTTTATTTTTTTATGTAGATAATTTATTGTTTTTATATTATTATATTATATCATTTAGTTAATATGCACAAGATAGCAAAAAAAGCAGTATAAACAGCTGATATCATAGTTTTATGTCTTACCAACCCATACTGTCTCTGAGTGGAGCAATAGAAATAGTTAATTGCACAATAATATGATGAATGGTGGGGAAAATAAGTATTTGATGCACTGCTGATTTGCAAGTTTTTCCACCTACAAAGAAAGGTCTGTAATTTTTATTGTAGGTACACTTCACCTGTCAGAGACAGAATCTAAAAATAAAAATCCAGAAAATCACATTGTATGATTTTTAAATAATTACATTGCATTTTATTACGTGAAATAAGTATTTGATCACCTACCAATCAGCACACAAACCTGTTAGTTTTTCTTTAAGAAACTCTCCTAGTCTGCACTCATTACCTGTATTAATTGCATGTGTTTGAGCTTGTTACCTTTATAAAAGACACCTTTCCACACACTCAATCAATCGCACTCCAACCTCTCCACCATGGCCAAAACCATGAGCTGTCTAAAGGGCTTGTCACACTAAGCGATATCACTAGCAATATCGCTATAACGTCACATGTTTTGTGACATAGCAGCGATATTGCTAGCGATATCGCTATGTGTGATACTTACCTCCGACCGTCTCCCCAGCTGGTTATCGCTGATCGCGCGAGAATGGCCTGAGCCATTTCTCATCGCCAGCTTCCTGCTGGGCTTCCTGCTCTGGCGACGAGCGACGCGTGGACGTGGGCGGGAAGACGCCTTCATCGCCTCGTTTGACAAATAAGTAGCGACCGCCGACCGCTGCTATGTCGCTGGTGAGATCTGCCTGTGTGGCAGCTCACTAGCGACCACTTAGCGATGCACCAGCGATCCTGACTGAGTCATATCGTTGTTGGGATCGCTGGTGCATCGCTAAGTGTGACAGTACCTTAAGGATACCAGGGACTAAATTGTAGACCTGCACAAGGCTGGGATGGGCTACAGGACAATAGACAAGCAGCTAGGTGAGAAGGCAACAAATGTTGGTGCAATTATTAGAGAATGGAAGAAACACAAGAGGACTGTCAATCTTCCTTGGTCTCAACCTCCATGCAAGATCTCACCTCATGGGGTATGGATGATTCTGAGAAAGGTCAGGAATCATCCCAGAACTACATGGGAGGACCTGGTCAATGAACGGAGGAGAGTTGGGACCACACTCTCAAACCTTACCTTTAGTAACCACACTACGACGTAATGGATTATAATCCTGCAAAGCACGCAAGGTCACCCGGCTCACACCTGCACAAATCCAGACACGTTATAAGTTCACCAATGACCATCTGAATGATCCAGAGGAGGCATCTGTACAACCCCATGAACATCATCCCAATCATGAAGTATGGTGTGGGAAACATCAATCTTTGGGGGGTGCTTTCCTGAAAAGGGAAAAGTACGACTGCACCATATTGAAGGGAGGATGGATGGGGTCAGGTATCGCAAGATTTTGGTGACTAACCTCCTTCCCTCAGTAAGAGCATTGAAATTGTGATTTTTTTGCATTTTCTTTTAAGATTCTGTCTCTCACAGTTGAAGTGTTCCTACGATAAAAATTACAGACATCTCACCACTTATTTCCCACTGCAAGTCCAGAATGCTTCACAGTCTAACTAGAATGGATTGTAGTATAGGAGATAGTGTACTGTAGTTCTAGGAATATTGGTTGGCGTGCACGTCTTTCTCTATTTCATCGTCTTAGGCATGTTCTTTCAAAAGCATAACTATAGGGGTTGATGAAGTTGCAATGGCATCTTAATCCTGGTGTTTTTGTCAAAGCAGAGCACTAGGTTAATATGTTGCAACGAGCATTACGTCGAGCCTTTATGCTTTCCCATATGAAGTGCTTATTAAATATCAGTTATCTTTCTACATCTGGGAGTACTTTTTGCATGAGACCTTCAGGATGTGGCACTACTACTGGTTTCCTTTGGCCCATCATAAGGTGTAGAAATAATTATTTTGCTATCAACAAATCTGGGAGGAATGTACAATATAGACCCCAACAACACTAAATTATGCATTTATCTTTTTGATTCCAGTATTTATTTTGTTCATAATAAAAATAATGATGCTTGTGTTAGTAATTCAACAGCACATTACAAGCATCATCGATAGGGCTCACAATCAAAATTATGTAACAGTATGGATTTGAAGTGGGAGGAAATCCACGCAAACATGGGGTGAACAAACAAACCCTCTGGGTCCATGCACAGCAATACATGCTGCTAGCCAATCAAAGGTTGCAGTTGATGTAAGCAGGCTGCGCATGTCAGTGATGTCATACTTCACCCATAGCAGACACCCCGAAGTCAGCTGCCAGCTGTTGTGCCTGTTCCAGAAGAGGATGCCGCGTGATGTGGAAGTATGGAAAGGTTAGTAGAATGTGTATTTTTCTATTATGCGTTAGAGCACAGTCACAGAATGGGGGAAATATTTACCAAGAAGTGGCCCAGATTGAGGGGCATATATACCAGGATGGGGACATATATGCCAGGAAGGGGATCACTATGGAGGACATATATACCAGGTTGGGGACATATACACCAGGACCTGGTCCAGGATAGGAGGCATATATACCAGGATGTGGGACATATTTACCAGGAAGGAACCCAGGACTGGGGCATATATACCAGGATGGAACCTATGACAGGGGCATATATAACAGGATGGGGTACATTTATAGTGGGGAAAAAAAGTATTTAGTCAGCCACCAAAATATTGAGATTAAATTTTGTAATGACCAAATACTTATTTTCCACCATAATTTGAAAAATAAATCTTGCCAAATCAGACAAGGTGATTTTCTGGATTTTTTTTCTCATTTTGACTCTCATAATTGTCTACCTATGATGTCAATTACAGACCTCGCTCATCTTTTTAAGTGGGAGAACTTGCACAATTGTTGGCTGACTAAATCCTTTTTTTCCCCAATGTATAACAGGGAAGGGCCGAGGAAGGGTGACATATATCCCATAACAGGGGACATACAGGGTGGTCCAAAAGTAGGTGGACAGAAAATAACATTTATTTTGATTGATATATAAAATTTTATTTACTAACACAAGCATAACACTGACAATTACATTTTATTCTGAACAATAATACAAAAGCCCTTAAATTTTATCAACGCAGGTGCTCAAACTATTTTCCATCACAATTTGCACAGCTTTGAAGTCTGCCTCTTACGCTTCGACAAACATTTTTGCACAAGTCTCTTTGGGTATTAATTTCTTGAAATGCATCTCTTCTGTAATTTTTTCAAATCACAGACACTTTTTGGTTTTCGACTATAAACTTTGTCCTTGAGTACTCCCCAAAAGAAAAAAATCCATTGGGGTCAAGTCTGGTGAACGTGCCGGCCAATCAAGTGGGCCTCTTCGGCCAATCCATTTATTAGGAAATGTTTCATCAAGATACTTGCGGACTACTCTTGAATAATGTGGAGGGGCCCCATCTTGTTGGAAATAAAGGTAATTTGAATTAGGCTGTTGCTGTAACTGGGGAACAACATGATTCATTAGAATTTCAAGATACTTATATCCTGTGACTGTTCCATAAAAAAAATGGTCCAAAAACACCAAAACTTGAAATCCCACCCCAAACATTGACACCAGGCTCATTTAGTTATTGCTCTAAAGTTAAATGCATGTTCTCATTATACCAGTAAATACAATTATGTCGGTTAATATGGCCAGATAATTTGAAAGAAGCTTCATCACTCCACATAATGTTATCTAAAATTACTGGATTTTCTTCAATTTCATTAAGCATAATCTCACTAAATTGCAGCCGCCTGTCTGGATCATCCTCCAATAAACCATGAATTAGACGTGGACGATAAGCTTTCCACCCAATAGATTTCAGGATTCGCATGATGGAAGCTCGTGAAATTCCCAATTCTAAAGAGACTCTTATGGTGGATGTTTTTGGACTCTGAATAAATGTTTCAGCAACAAGTTGTTTATTATTTTCTGTACAGGCTGTTTTGGGTCGACCAGTTCTTGGAGCATTAAGGATTGAGCAAGTGGCATCGAATTTGTCACGAATGCGGTAAATGGTTTGTCTCTTTGGGGCTTGAGTACAAATGTTTCAACCCAATTTGCTGTTTCAGCATTTTGAGATTTCCAATACTCTTTTAAAATCCATTTTCTTTGATCTGTACTTAAATTATTTGCCGTTATGGGTTATCTGAATTATCTGAAAAGAAAACAGATTTGGGGGAGATTTATCTGTGAAAACTGGATCTGTGAAACTGACTCAGTTGCCCTTAGCAACCAATCAGATTCCACCTTTCATTTTCCAAAGAGTCCGTGAAGAATGAAAAGTGGAATTTGATTGGTGGCTAAGGGCAACTGTGTCAGTTTCACTTTACACCATGTTTGATAAATCTCCCCCATCATAACCCTATTACACATACTGTCCACCTACTTTTGGACCACCCTGTATATACCAGGAAGAGGTGTAGGAAGGGGAAACATATATATCAGGAAGGGGTGGGGGACATTTGAACAGTATATGAGACATTACTGCATAATGGCGAGGGAGGGGGGGAACGCATGTCCTTATAGGATTTAGAGTGCTACAAGGGCAAATATTTCTGACCAATGTTCAGGCGAAGGGGGGGCCAGGTCCAGATCTTGTTCCAGGGCCCATCGTATTCTATGTCACTGCATGGATAGATAGATATATAGATATATAGATAGATAGATAGATAGATAGATAGATAGATAGATAGATAGATAGATAGATAAAATGCAGATAAGAACCAGAATTACACTTTTTTTTTAGCAAAAACAAGATCAAATATATTTATTCTGTGTTACATAACTGATTGAAATATACAAACCGACAGTCCTCAGTATTTCATCCTTCTATTGGCAGCTGAAAACATGACAGAAAACTGCAAGCTTTTGAGACTATTTAGATATCTATCAGGCACAGACGCATATAGTCTCAAAAATTAAAATCAGTATAGTACATTTTCTGCCCACTTCCAAAAAAAAGGACCTCTAGATAAATATTTTATATTCCCTACGTTTCGAAAATTGCAGAAATTGAAATTCAACAATATAATAAAACCAAGTAAATCTTGTTTTAATTCTCAGAGATTATTCTGTGCATAATAACCACTGCACTACACCATCATGTCTGCGGAATTTCCTGATCCATTTATATTCTCTGTGAATAAATGTTAATGTTTGATGAGACACTGACAATTATTTTAACTACTTTGTTTGCAAAACAATACTCTGTTCTGTTGTAAGCCAAAACTACATATGACTTTTATATTTTTGTCCTACTTCAGGGGGTATTTAATTAAGTCTATCCTGTCTAACATGATCTGATGTCATTGTACAAGGATATGTTCTTTGTTAGCAGAGCTCTTACTTTCCGACTCCTCTGTGTATTTGATACCATGGTAACAGAACAGTAAGCTAAAGCCAATGAGATAATGAGATATTCTCATTGTAATTGTGCTTCATGAGGGCACCAGTTCCCAAGGGTGCTATGTGACAGCCTTACAAGCGCTAATAGAATTTACTAAACACACAAATATTAGTAGGATGCCAATTGCAACAAAAACCATGCAAACACACGTGAAGTGTGGGACACTTTCTTCTGACTAAATCAAGTCAGGCATATATATGTGTTGCAGGCTATGAAATATTATTTTAATGAATCAGTATGTCTAAATCATGAAACTTCAAGGAACTTCAGGTTTGAAACTGACTAACCAGACCGTGAGATGCATTATAATTATAGCTGTGTGTTATAGGCTGAGATATGCTGTGTGGAACACTAAAATGAGGAACCACATACTCCACTTTATTTATAGCGAAAGAGAGAAATATATATATGTCTGTATGTATATGTATATATATACTGTATATACATATATAGATATATAGATATTTTGTAACTTATTTTAATAACTGTGTATATATATATATTTATCTCAAAAAAATAAAGGGAACACTTAACCAACACAATGTACTAGGATGTGTTCCCTTTATTTTTTTGAGCAGTATATATATATATATATATATATATATACAGCTCTGGCAAAAATTAATAGTCCACCACATCAAAGCCCTGTCATGGTCAGCTCATTCTCCACACCTGAACCCCATTGAAAACCTCTGGAATGTAATATTGATTTCTGAACTCTTCCTGAGTTAAAACATTAGTATGGTTGTTTCTAAATGAATATGAACTTGTTTTATTTGCATTATTTGAGGTCTGAAAGCACTGTTTTTTGTTTTTTTTTTAATTTTGACCATTTCTCCTTTTCAGAAAAAAAAACATTGCTTGGAAATTCTGAGACATGTTGTCAGAAGTTTGTAGACTAAAAGAACAATTTACATTTTACTCAAAAATCTACCTATAAAGAGTAAAATCAGACAAACTGAACATTTGGAAGTGGTCTCTTAATTTTTGCCAGAGCTGGATATATATGCACATGTTTTGAACTTGTAAGTTAAAAATACACATATAGATATGGAAGAAGGATGGAATGAAAGAAAGAAAGAAAATAAGAAAAAAAGTAAGTATCGTATAACAAAGATGTGTGCCGACAGATATACAGTGGATATAAATAGTCTACATTCCTTTTTATAATTTCAGCTTTTTGTCATATAAAAATATCATACCACAAAGAATTATTTCAGTACTTTATCCGCCTTTAATGACACCCATAATCTTTACAATTCAGTTTAGAAACAAACTAAAAAATTTTCGGGTGGAAGAAGAAAAAGAAATAACTAAAATACTATGGTTGCATAAATATAAACACTCGTAAACTAAAACTTTGCTGAACTACCCTTTGAATTTATGACAACATTCAGTCTTTTTGAGTGGCAGTCTATCAGCATTCACTTGTAGAAAATGCATTTTTAGTGACATATTGCATTTCATCAAATGATATGCTGTGAGCATGTTGTCCATGAGTTGTTCAAAGTTCGGTGCCCTTCTGCTGCCCAGGAAGTTGAAGGTCACATCTTTAACCCTTTAACGACCAGGGGTATTTTTGGTTTTGCATTTTCATTTTTCCCTCCCCTTCTTCCAAGAACCATAACTTTTTTATTTTTCCGTCAATATGGCCATGTGAGGGCTTGTTTTTTGTGGGACGAGTTGTACTTTTGAATGACACCATTGGTTTTACCATGTTGTGTACTACAAAATGGGAAAAAAATTCCAAGTGCGGTGAAATTGCAAAAAAAAAGTGCAACCCACTGTGGTTTTTTGCTTGGCTTTTTTGCTAGGTTCACTAAATGCTAAAAGTGACCTGTCATTATCAGTCTCCAGGTCATTACTTTTTTATCTAAGTGGTGAAAAAAATTCCAAAGTTTGTTAACAAAAAAAATTGCGCCATCTTCCGAGACCCATAGCGTCTCCATTTTTCATGATCTCGGGTTGAGTATGGGCTATTTTTTGCGGGCCGAGGTGACGTTTTTAATGATACCACTTTTGTGCAGGTAGGTTCTTTTGATCTCTCGTTATTGCATTTTAATGCAATGTCACAGTGACCAAAAAACTTAATTCTGACATTTTGATTTTTTCTTCTCGCTACGCCGTTTAGCGATCGGATTAATCCTTTTTTTATTGATAGATCGAGCGATTCTGAATGTGGCAATACCAAATATGTGCATGTTTGATTTTTTCGTTTGTTTTATTTTGAATGGGTCGAAAGGGGGGTGATTTGTACTTTTATTTTTTTTTATTTTTTTCATATTTTTAAAAACGTTTTTTAACTTTTGGCACACTTCAATAGCCTCCACGATCACGTGACAGGGGTCAATGGTGTGCATATTTCCGGTCGCACGGCTGGAAGCGCTGGTTAAATGTTGCTGTCGGTGTTTGACAGCGGCATTTAACTAGTTAATAGGCACGGGTGGATCACGATTCCACCCGCGCCTATTGCGGGCACATGTCAGCTGTTCAATACAGCTGACATGTCCCAGTTTTGATGTGGGATCACCGCCGGAGCCCACATCAAAGTGGGGGAGACATCCAATGATGGACACAGTTATGGGGTTAAAGGCTCTCCATGCCACTTATTCAGCACCTTACAAAAGACCATCAAATCTACTGTCATTTATTATATCTCTGATCTGTGAGCCAATAAAAATACCTTCTTTAATCTTTGCATCACTTATTCTTGGAAATTTCTGTCGCAAGTAAGAAAAGGCTTCTGTTTCTTTGTTCATTGCTTTGACAAAATTCTTTATAATCCCAAGTTTAATATGCAAAGGACAGAGAAATATCTTTGTTAGCTCAAGGAGAGGATTATGTTTAATATTCTTCTGTCCAGCAACCAGGTTTTTGCGAAGTGGCTAGTCCTTTCTGAAATAGTTCATTTCTCATGCACGACTGTTCCACTCACAAATAAAACAACAATACTTGGTATATCCAAGCTGCAGTCCAATAAGAAGTACAACAACTTTTAGATCACCACATATGTTCCAGTTATAATTTCTATAATTAATGTGGGTCAATAGTAACTCCATATTCTCATATGTTTCTTTCATGTGTACGGCATGTCCAATAGGTATAGAAGGATAGATATTGGTGTAGTAAAACAGCCTTCAGACTTAAAACTGATGAGTCAATGAGCAGTCACCATTTCTTCGGGTCATGTTCGCATCCAAGAGCACCAAACAACCCCAAGACGTCATTGCAAAAGGTTAAACTGTCGACATGGTGGAAAAATTGATTAAGGTCTTCTTGACACCTGCAAAAAATAGAAACTCTTGTTCCTGGTAATAAGAGATTCCGTTCTTGTAGCCTTGATCACAATAATTCTGCCTACCTCTTTGACAGTTTCAAATCTCTGACCAAGTCACTCAGATTAGCTTGACTGAACAGATGTGGTTTAGATGTAGAAGGCTCAAAGCCTGGGTCTGCAGCAGTTTTATTTTCCACTGACATTGTTAGTTCATCTTCGTCGTCCTCCATTGTCCATACTTTGGGTGGCTTTGGAACACGGAGGCTTTCAACGTGTGGCACTGGTATTATGGCTGAAGGAAGATTAGGATATTCTATTGATTTCTTGTTCTTTGCTGAATATCCTATTTCATTTGTAAGACAGTGAACGGCATTGAAGGTCATGATCCATTCAGCCATGCTCTAAGTATGTCAGTATTGTCTTTTGATTCCTCCCCTGGCCAGGAGATGTGGTATGCTCCATACATGGTAAGCCAAATGATTCACTGCGCTTGCGTGGAATTTGCATAGTAAGTGCTTGCATATGTGTAGATCAGCGATTTATGTTATTTCAGTGGAAAATTCAGAATATACTGTTTCAGAAAAAGTTCACATATGAGTTTTTAAAATTATAACAGAATATTATAATGTTTCGTATCATTTCTCAAAAACCTTACGTGAGAGGAAAATTCTGAAGTCATTTCTGAAATCAGCATGAAAAAATCTATCAGGAACACTCAAAATTGTCCGAGGGGAAAAAACCTTGGTAACACAGTGTTAAGGATAACTTTTAAAGACAGGTAAAGTTCTGAAATTATTCTTCTTGGTATGATTTTTTTATGACAACTGGCATTTTAACAGGGCGTGTGTAGACTTTTTATATCCACTGTGTCTTTATTTTGGAACTTTTGTTATAAGATTTCAGCTAAGTGAATAAGGTTGCCTCCTACAAGATAACAGCGTTCACCAACACTATTTATCACTAAGGATGGATGTATCCAGCACCAGAGGTAGTTTTCAACTTTAAAACTGAAAAAACTGTTGGCCTTACCAGTGACGCCGATCTGTTTTGAGCATTAGTGATTGTAGTAATGGCTGCTGTCAACTTGAAACAAACAATATTTACAACTAAAGCACAACCAATACTTTTATATTCAGTGTATTTTTATTATGTTGCAATGGCAGAGCATCTGATTACACTGATAAGTTATTAATACCTAAGAATGCTTCAATTTATTATGGCATTCTGAAAATAGGATACATTTAATAAGTACTGCAATAGTAAGATTAGCTAAGATACCATGCGATCTGACCACGCAATACTCATGGATAGCTATTTGTTTTAAAGCACCACTCCAGCATTTTTATTATTTCACTGCTACAACTAAGTGGTACTACTACTAATCTACTAATCTAAGACATTAGACCTGACATTAGTCTTATACTTTACCAGTAGCCATCTTCAACTGTTCCTGGCACTGCTCCGCTCCTGCTACAACCATCTTGTGACCACAACTTCTGACTGACCGGAAGTCAGAGGTAAGAGTCACAAGCTGTCAAATGAAGTCTATGACAGACTCGTTTTAGCCTCGATCTGGCTCCCATAGACTTACATTGAGTTGCGACTTCCGGATCCGGCAGTTCACAAACTCCGGAAGATGACTGGAGCAGCGCGGATAAAAGATAAAGATGGCAGCTGGTAAGTATAAGACTAGGAACAGGGAACTTTGATTAGTGACATCATACCAGCGGTAAAATAAAATATAAAAACTCTGGAGTTGTGCAATAAGTATCAAATGTTTTACAGTGACGGCAAGCAAGACTAAGAACACTAGTGCTCACTTTTTTGAGATTTTACCCTAAATATAGCACTGAAGTTTTAAACTACTTCTGGTGCTTAATTCCACAATTCCTAGATATATTTTTGAACTTTAATAGATAATTCAGTGTAACCTTTCTACATTCTACCAGGTGTGCTTATTGTAAACTTTATTTTTCTACACTTATACTTGTCTATAATTTTAATCACCCCCATTTTTTTTAAATATGTCATTATTTTAGTAATACAAGTAAAAAATACCTTATACAGCTTTACAATATAGATTTTTGTATTAATTCCTTATAGTCATCAAGATCTCTTCTTGCCAGCATCTACTGAATTTTTATTATGTAGACTGAAAGCAGTCATCGTCTGAACTGTGAGAAATTAATGCAGAAAGTATATTGGAAAACTATACACTTTTCGGACCACAAAAAGTAACATACTATACTGAAAGTCAGACTTTAAGTGCAGCCCAAGAGTGCAGTTATTACATGGTTCATATAATGCCCACACGGATATGTGTAAGAAACAAGGATGATACTGATGAAATGACTATGCTAAATATAGGCTCTTGTTAATGTTTTGGCAGATTCACCCCATTATAATATAAAGCATTCAAATAAAGTAATCTAGCGCGCATAGTCACTTGTATAGACTGTAATACATAATGCAGCAATGTGATTTACATGCCGACATTACATCCATTTATATCTTTTACATCAGCCTTTAATGTTGAAAGGAGAAAACATCGCTAACAAGATCATCCTGATAAGAACAAATGGTAAATATTTTCAGATGCCGGCATCAATATGATGCTCAGGTTAGTTTGAAGTGTGATAAAAGGAGGTTTAGCAGTGAACTGTTGTGTAAACGTATGTCTAATGATATTAGAAGTGAGCAGTGAAGCTTGATTTTTCGTGGATCGACACAGAACTTGCATAAAAGCAATGTCTGACGAACACTCACTTTTTTTCAGTCCCCGCTCCATTGGAATGCTGCTACTTACAGATGCAGATTGATGTGCCAACCGTAAAAGACTGGGAATGAAAACAAGATCAAGATTTAGTTTAATCTCAGCTATGTGGCTAAAATAATCAAGATATATGATAAAGTAATCCTGCAGAAATGTTACAATATGTATAGTCACATGTGTTAAATTATAATGTACACATATGTGCCTAACCATTTAGCAAACAAATGTACTTACTGTGTTGAAATCCAGTGATTTAGCATAGACAGGGACAAGGGGATGGTTGCCCTGTGCTTCACAGTTTATGGGGTGCAAAATTTCACCCCCTGATCACTTCTCCATGCTGCCCACATTGTGAAGTCATTGGTTTTTGGAAGCATGCAGTAAGTGCCCGCCTGGAGCTGCTTATGCAGTGTGCAACAGGTGAGATGAGTGTGACACTAAGTCACTTCTCACAGACAAGCCTTGAGTCGGGATAATCGAGGAATCCGAGGTCAATAGCCGGGAGGGTATGTCATAAACAGAGGGAAGAGACAAAGTGTTAGGGCCCCGTCATGCATAGCGACTCACCAGTGATCCCGACAACAATATGAACTTGTCAGGATCGCTGGTGTGTCGCTACATGATCTCTGGTGAGTTGCCAAACAGGCAGCTTCACCAGCGATCAGGACAGCGACACGCGGGTAACAAGCGACGCACGTCTCTTAGTTACCCGCAGTGTACATTAAGATACCAGCGCGCTGGTGCAGGGAGCTGGTAACCAAGGTAAACAGCGGGTTTCTAAGCGCCGCATGGCACTTAGAAACCCGATGTTTACCTTGGTTACCAGCGTCCAGCTTGCTGATTGCTGGTCTCCCGCCTGCCACATGCAGCAATGCGGGCTGGCCAGCGGGAGATGAATGATCAAAAAAAGTCCTGGCCGTTCCAGCACGATCAGCGATACCCGGCAGGGGGGCCGGTCACTGATAAGTGTCACACACAGCGATCTCGCTGGTGAGATCGCTATTGCATCACAAAACTTGTGACTCAGCAGCGATCTCGCTAGCGAGATCGCTGTGTGTGATGGGGGCTTTAGTCAGGTAACCGCCCGAGGTCAAAATACCAGGAGGATAGCGAATCAGAACAAACAGGTTAAACAGACGGATGGTCAAAAGAAGATCCAAGGTCAGGCAGCAATACATCAACAAGCAAAAATACAAGGCGCAGAGTAAACCAACCACACTTAGCTCAAGTTATGGCTGACAGCTAACTGGGACTGCCAGGTCAGCTAATTAGATGAGCAATTATGGGAACTTGGTGCAACTGAAGAGAGCTCAGCACTAGAGATAAGCGAATTTGTTTGGATTTTGGCCCCGAATCTGATTTTGACATATTCGGACCATATTCGATCACTATTCGTGCCGAATGTATGTCTTATGATCGGTTCCAAACATATTCGGTTATTTTTACTCCCATTGACTCTAATGACGTTCGGCTATGTTCAACAAAAATTGTAAAAACAATATTCAAGTCCGATCGTATTCGGAATCGAATCCGAACAAATTTGTTGATCTCTACTAAGCACCTCACAGTCTCAGATTGGACAGGAGAGCTATCAATAAAAACACAAACAGCTCCGCATGCCCCTACACCAGTCTAGACAACTGAGCTATCAATCAATCGCCGCACAGACAGCTCAGCACACCCCTGCATCAGACTGGACAGCTGAGCTACGAATCTTCACAGACAGCTCAGCATTGAGGGGTGAAACCGTTACAATGAGTTTGTCATTGGCTGCTGCACTTCGCATAGGTAAAGACTGAAATGACAAAGATCAGTCTAGTGAAGTGAGTTTTGTCATCTCAGCCACAGACTACACAGTATTCAGCAGCCTGTGACAAATTCATCTCCACTATTGTGCTCTTCAAAAGCAGCGATGGAAATGACAGAAGATTAGCACACGATGAAGGAAGACAGTATTGAATCAAATGCAGTACCAATTATTTACTACTATCTTCATTCATTACTAAAAGCTGGTTTTATATTTTGAATTTTTTTTGTAACCTTAACTAGGGTTACGGATAGACGTACAGCTAGAATTAGTTTTAGGGAGATGGATTGGTTAAGGGTTAGGCTTAGAGCTAGGGATAGGGGTAGTGCAAGAGTGCTAAAATTGTTACATTAAAAAAGAAAAAAAAGGAAAAAAAAGTCCAATGTACACCTTTTTATTTTTTCTATATTTAATAGAAAAGAAACAGGAAGTCAAAGTGGAAACTATAATTACATCAATATTTTCCTTAAATTGCATCCATGTAATAAGGGGGATAAAGGGATTGAAACTGGACTGATAGAAGGGACTCAGCGAGTGCTAACAGTTCACAGGTTGGTGAGGGTTCAAAATACTTACTTTATCATAATTGCTGGCAACCCACTCTATGCTACTTCCCAAATCTATACCCACCATGACAAATATTTTTATTTTCCTATGATGTTTTATTTAATTTAAAAAACAACTGGGTAATATTTGACAGAATCTAATGATCGATCCCTTGAGCAGGGTCCCCAATTCCCCATTCCCTAAATCAATAGAGAAGCATGGCCTTGTATGAATGAAATAGCCATAATATCATGTACCAGCACTGCCTGGGTTTTACCTTTAACACTCAAATTACAAGTCAATTTCCCAGATAAATCCAATATGAATGTATTTGTGGATATATTTTACCTATTACTAATATTTAACTTCACCCATCATCAGCCCATACCTCAGTATAAACACTAAGTTCTCTATGCACTGTTATTGTATGTTTGTCATTATGGTCTGTTTTCTATAAAGTAAATTACATTTTGGATTTAGTAATCCTTTAAGCAATAACAATCCTTGAAAAAAAAACAAAGCATGGAGAAATAGCATGGAAAGGTTGAATTTACACAAGGTACATATTATCAGTATGCCCTCCCCCAGAATGATCAGAATGATATAAGTCATTTTGTGTTTTCCATCAAACATCTTGGTTTTCAGAATGCCCAAGTTCAAGAGAACAATAAAATTGTCAATCACAAGGAGAAACATCTGAAGTTTGAGAACATTCCATGAAAAGATTTTTTTTTTCCTAATATTTTCATTTTCTTTCTCTTGAAGTTTATATCAGTTTGGGCCATTTAGGACAACTTTACTGGGTGGCACAGCCATAAAGCAGAGAACAAAGGGAAGTGTAATGACATCCGCTCATGTCTCTCATTCATCTGGAAGAATATGGTTTGGGTTCCTTCTTGGAATCCGTCCATTTCTCTGGAAAGACCCCTCTAAAGTACTGTCATGGTCTTAAAAGATTTCCAATATTAAAGTAGCTTCATCAGGTTGATTGCTAGTTGGTTAGAAAAGTAATCATGTTGTTCCCCGACTACATCTGCTATTGATGATATAGATTGCTTTACATATGCATTAAAATCAGATGACATTGCTTCTTTTCCTAAGCTGATTATCCCGTGGAAGTTTCATTTTTTACTAGGAAATCAAAGGGAAACTGTACAGTATTTCTAGGACACAATCCTTCAGATTTACCCTCATTTCATGTGTCTACATGAGGTGATGAGGGGACAGGAGCCTCAGACTGCAGGCTTTATATGAATGATTACATACCCTCTGTAATTATGAGAATTTTAGAAGTCACCAAACACTGATCATATTATCAAGGTCATGGAACTCCCTGGTAACCTCTAAAATTCTTTACAGCTTACTCCTTATAAGGGGATATGACACAATTTGTAGACATTACTGAAACTGGAATATCCTTTCCATATATCTCAGTGATGTGGCTTTTGTAGAATGTGCATGGATTTCAGCAACTACTATTTAGACTTCTGCTACAAATTTTCCTTATGTGAACATACTCTAATATTCATCTGAACTTGCTGAAGATCCTGTTTTAGATGAAAACGGTCTCATGCACATCGCATTTACCCTATTTCCATATTCTTTTGCATGAGGTCTAAAGAGACTTCATTTTCACTGATGCTCCTACTCTCCAATTCTAAATTCTGTAACAGAGCTATCATGTAATTCCTCATTCAGGTGACCTTTTTTCTAGGATTTTATTTTTCCACAGTTAAAAGATGTATCAATTATGGTCTTGTCATGATCCAGGCTGGATTATGACAGAATTGGCACAAGTAACCTTTTTTTTTTCCTTTGAGCTTTGCTCAGGGTTGGTTTTGCCCCCGGTGGCCATTAGGGTTATTACACAGTGGTGTCTTTTGTTCTAGTTTGCCCCCGGTGGTGGTGAGCGTTGTTGCACATGATTATAAAGCTGGTGTGATTGCTGGTCTTACCTATGAAAGAGTGTCAGTAGGTTGTAATCACTGTTGGTGATAGTGGTCATTTCCAACCATCCTTGGTGGAAGAAGGAGCTAGAGATAGTTCCTGGCAGCTCAGTCAGAGTCCTGGTGTGGAAGAAGCTAGAGGGAGTTCCTTGCAACTCTGACAAAGCTTGGTGAAGGAGCAGCTATTCAGGAGGAAAGCTGCATTCTGGTGTTGGACTCTGTTGCTGGGAGCAAGAGCAAAGCTAAGTGGTGTTACCCCTGTTTTGTGACTTTCCTTTTTTGTATTTCAGTGCAGTGGTGGGATTAGTTTCTGCACCGTCCATTTCACTAGTAAGGGATAGGTGCAGGGTGAGCTAGGGTTCTTAGGTTCCTGATCTGCGCCCGGTGCGGAACCGGCCTAGGGATCGTTAGGAGTGTAGAGACACTGACTCAGGGGAGTGCAGGAGGTCCCCACGTCCCCATTCCCTATCGCAGGGCCCACCATTGTAATTGTTTCCCTGGTGTTTCCCCTTATTATTTAAATTCGCCCTGCTGGAGGCGGTGTATCCAGTTTCACGTGTAATTCTTAAATTCGTCTGCTGGAGGCGGTGTATCCGGCTGCACGTTTTATTATTTAAATTCGCCCTACTGGAGGTGGTGTGTCCAGTCACACGTTGACCATTACAGGTCTTAGGAGCTGTTGACATGTCAGTGTTTATGTTGGTCGAGTGGTCTACAATAAGATCATGGAAATATTTCCCCTTTTTGATTCATGTAGCTTCTCAAAATAACCCATTGAAGTCTATGGTTCCGTGAAGATAGCACACACCACACGGATGGCATTTGAGTGCAGTCTGTGTGCTGTCCATGAGTAACATTGCAACGTATAAGAGAAGCTTTTCAGGGTTTTTTTCAGCAGTCAAAATCTTTGATGAAACAATGATTGTGAAAACGGACACACTAACCAAACATTGATAAAAATCACATCCAAAATATTGATGAACAGTGGTCCATGATATAACATACGAGAAAAATAACGGACTTCTGAATGAAGCCTAACATGCAGTTTATAGCACTAGGGTGTTAAAGCATACGACGCCTTTAAGAATTTGATATAATTAGTAGTAATGTTTTGTACATATCAGTCTGGAATATAAGAGACAGGTTTGTGATGCTGTGATAAGTTGTGTGAACAGTTCTATATGTGTTTTATGCTACTGGATGTAAACAATCACTGACGGTAAAGGTGCTTTCACACCGCATTCTTCACCTTGTTCAGTGCTCCCGTCAGGGCTTACTTCCGAACCCCATGTAGAGACATGAGGGTCAGTGGGTGATTTTGTCTGCTTGCCTGCCTGTCTTTAGAAAAACTTCACAGGCCAGGGCTCATCCCACTGAACGACCGTACTCCTTCCCAGTAGGCAGAACACTTCTCACACAACACAGGGTGAGGGTAACACACTTCAGTAAGAATTTATTAGATCACCAACAGTCAATAACATATAGTACATTCCAAGCAAGTACACTAGGTGGTGATAGAGTCTTACTATTCCACTGGCTCGCTGGGGATTAGAACCTCAGTGACTACGGGGCCTCCAGAGCTAATTTTCCCAACCAGTAACACCCCTCTTTTAATGGGGACCCACAAAGAAGAGGTAGCTGCATGTTTAGGAAACTGGCCGAGCACAGCAAGGTATGTGGCCAGGTGACCTGATTGTCCCAGCCTGGATTATCCAAACGACGCCATGGTCTCAGTGATGGGCAGTGGAGCAGATCTGTATTCCACCAGCTGGAACTGTGGTTCCTGGGTTGACATCCGGTAGAATCACATCGATTACAGGAGCAGGGCCCTTTTATATCCCACAGCTCTCATTTCACGGCATTGTCCCACAGGATTAGGGGCACGTAATTCTTCATTGCTTGATTGTTAAATTAGACTGCATATTTGTCCTCCAAGTTGTGCAGACTAGTACACCGCAGCAGGCTGATGCAATACATAAGCAGCAGACATTCCACAATCTAACATACAAAAAGATCAATGGACAGTCTCACATGAAACAATAGCTCATGTCCATTAACTTACTGAATAAAGGAACAGTACATCTGTCATAATTAAGAATAATTCACACCTGCACCAGTGACCAGATTGACACCGTGTCATCACACACCCTGCAAGACCCCACCATTGACTATAATGGTGCAGATGGATTCAATGTGTGCTCTGTCATGCATCATTTTCAGGCATATACACCTAATGAAGGAGGACACCAAGACATAGTAGACTGTGTCTGGGTGTTTGCCTCCAGCAGGTGTATATGCCCGAAAATGATGCACTACAGAGAATATGGACCCTTTCTTACTTTCGACTCTGCAAAAACTCTTACTGTTTCTCTTATTCATTCTCGTCTGGACTATTGTAACTCTCTGCTAATCGGTCTCCCTCTTACCAAACTCTCCCCCCTCCAATCTGTCTTGATTGCTGCAGCTAGGATCACATTCCTCACCAATCATTATACCGATGCCTCTACCTTGTGCCAGTCCTTACACTGGCTACCCATCCACTCCAGAATTCAGTATAAACTTATTACCCTCACCCACAAAGCCCTTCATGGCTCAGCACCACCCTACATCTCCTCCCTCGTCTCAGCTTACCACCCTACCTGTGCCCTCCATTCTGCTAATGACCTGAGGTTAACATCCTCATTAATCAGAACCTCCCACTCCCGTCTCCAAGACTTTTCACGTGCCGCACCAATTCTTTGGAATGCACTACCCAGGCGAGTACGATTAATCCCCAATCCCCACAGTTTCAAGCGTGCCTTAAAAACGCATTTGTTTAGACTGGCCTATCACCTCAACACATTAACCTAAATATCCCTGTGTGGCTCATTTCAAAATTTTTTACCATAACCAGGTTCCTCGCATCATGTTCTCACATGCTTTTTGCATTTAAGAGCCCTCTGTGTCTGTACTGTTACATATTTAGACTGTTAGCTGGTTCATGCAGCAACAGGAACACCCGATTCTTACACTAGGGATGGTCCAAACAATACAAACAATAAGAGCAATTGTTACCATCCACCTTTCGAGTCTCCCCTTTTTCTTTATAGATTGTAAGCTTGCGAGCAGGGCCCACATTCCTCTTGGTATCTGTTTTGATCTATGTGTTTATTGCTATGCTATGCTGTAATGACTTTTGTCTGTAGAAGTCCCCTCTATAATGTAAAGTGCTGCAGAATATGTTGGCGCTATAGAAATAAAATTGTTATTATTATTATTAATATCGTGCATCTAGGTGTCTGCCTTCAGTAGATGTATACGGCCAAAAATGATGCACGATAGAGCACACGGTGATTCCATCTGCACCATTATAGTCAATGGTTCTGTCGGCGCTTATGCCAGTATCCCATTTTGTAGGCGGTTCGGATGTAAGTCCCGAAAGGACCACTGAACGTGCAGAAGAATACAGTGTGAAAGCACCCTAAGCTGTTATCTGTTATCTTGAAAAAGCCATGGATTGAAAACTAAAATATATGAAAAATGTTGTAAAACTTTTGATTACACAGTGATTACGATTTACGTGAATAAAACTGGATGGCTCCTATGATATTTGGGCAATATTATCCACAAAAGAACATAATGTCAAACATGAGAGGCTCTTCCACAAAACACATGTGAATGCTGTTATGTGTAATATTTGTCTTTTCCATTGTAATATGTTAATTACTGGAGCATGTGGCTTTATTCATAATGTGAGTAATGAAAATAATATATTGTGTCCTTGGAATGTGACAAATGAAATTAACACCCACATGTGTCCTGGCACTGCAACATTACATCCAGGCTTGGTCATACCTAGATCTTGTAGGTCGTCCAAATTGGACAGAGTAAGTAGTAATTTGTGGCTTCGGATCAATAGCGAGGTCATTTGCGGCTGACTCTGATACGCTGGCCATCAGGTATTTGTGTGATTGCACTCTCCTACAGTATAGTTGTCCTTCTCTTCCAGCTCTTGATGGCTTCAGGCTCTGGAGTGAGGGCTGACCTGACAGCTGCTCATCCTAGGGGAGTGATAGAGGAAACACATGAGACTTCCATGGCTTCCTACTTGTCTGCTTTTAGAACATTCATCTAAAACGTGGATAATAAAAGTTATGTTTTTATTGTCACAAAAAGAAAAAAAAATATTTGGGATCACAAATATAAATAGTTTTCAGGCCTCAGGGTGAGCCATGCAGCACTAATCTGTAGCTCCGTGATGCATCCACAAAAACGATAAAGGCATGTTATACAGTATACATCTGTTTTACATGAGGAATGTATTTAGATGGTAATCCAGATATCTCCGAGTAAAGTTCTGACTTTTTCTGCTGTCTGCATCAATTGTCTTTAACCGAATATTTTATTTACAAGAAAGAAAATATCAGCAAAAAAAATAAAAAAATGCACAAACATTGAAAATGCTCCACAAAAGGACGCATGAGCCACAACAAAAACAAATATATGTGACATATGTATTGTAATCACAGAAACACAGAGAAAAATATTATTTGGCTTTTGAGAAATGGCTAAAGATTACGATTGACCTTATAAATTCCCCAAATTTCTAGAAAAAACGACAGCCCATGACTCATATGTTGAAAAGGATGGTTGTAACGGTGCTTGAACACTTACCAGTAACAATATATTTGTGAAAAATGTTATTCTAGGCAAAAATGATCATTCGTCTTCATGGAGGAAATCTGAACTAATTGAAAGAAACTTTGTAGTCTCTATTAATGCCATTTGTATATATGCCACTGGTTATAAAATGACATTGAAAGCTGATGCTGTTCTCAACAACACCACAGTTTCCCAGTTTTATGTACTTTTTAATTTCCTCTGTGGAAAATCTGTTCTTCATAAAAGTGCTGCTAGGGAAAATGTGGAAAAAGTTGATTCATTCCATATTTACATTCCTGCTAGTACCTGGAAATGAACCAATTACTGTTGTGAGCCAGAAGACGAATGGTATTGGAACTCATCTTCCTATATGCAAAGACCGCACAACACCTTGCCTTGCTGGTCACATCATAGGCCCGCTACCTGTGTAATATAAAGGGGTACTTACATTGTCTTAATGATATCCCTTTAACCCCTTCCCAACTTTTGATGTACATGTATATCAAAAGTCGGGTCCCTGCCTTTGATGCGGGCTCGCAAGCTGAGCCTGCGTCTTTCCCTGCACATGACGGCTTATTTAATCAGCCATCATATGCCTTTAACAGCCGTGGGTGTTACTCTCTAACAGTCACCTTTAACACGCGTTCCACGTTCCTATGATGTGACCAGGGAACACCAATGGGTTGTCATAAAAACTTGGTGCTTGCTGATGACCCCTGTGCTGTGTCATTATGATACTCCTGGGAAAGCCAGTGTGTAGCGGACGTTCATAGGGGATTGTGATTTTAAGTATACATAGCACCAACGATCAGATGATCGCAACTTCAAGTCCCCTAAGGGGACTATTAAATACAGTGAAAAGTGAATAACATATTTTTTTTAAATATGAAAAAAAATTAAGAAAATGCAGACATTCAAATCACCTTTGCCCCATTAAAAATAAAATAAAAAAAATAAAAAATAGACATATTTGGTAGCGCTGTATTTGTAAAAGTCGGATTTATCAAAATATAAAGTAAATTAATCAGATCGGTAAACGATATAATGAATAAAACCCAACAGAATTACAATTTTTTTTGGCTACTGCAACATTGGAATAAAATGCAATAAGAGGCAATCAAAATATTGCATCTACCCCAAAATATTATCAGTAAAAATGTCATCACAGGGTACAAAAATGACCTCTCACACAGCTCCATATCCTTAAAATATAAAATGTTATGGGTTTTAGAAAATGGTGACATAAGCAAAAAATGTGTTCTTACAAATGTATGAATTTTTTCATCACTTGTTTGGTATCTGCGTACTCGTACTGACCTGGAGAATCATATTGTCAGGTCAGTTTAATTTTATAGAGAACATGGAAGCAAAAAAACAAACAAAAAGCAATTGTGGAATTACACTTTTTTGCAATTTCAACGCTCTTGGAATATTTTTACTACTTCCCAGTGCATCACATGATAAAATGAAAGATGTCATTAAAAAGTCCAAATCGTCCCAAACAAAAAAAGTCATAAGCGTTATGGCTCTTGTAAGAACGGGAAGAAAAAACAAAAATGAAAAAATGGAAAATCGCCATGGGTTGAAGGGATTAATAGATGGCACAGTATTTGATCATTGCCTTGGGGGTATTTTGTCAATGTGTAAACTTGTTCACATCATTAGATGAAACTAGTAGCCGATTTTGTATACCAGTAATCCGAAGTAGACTGCCAATATTTTGGGCCGGACATCATAAATAGCTGGGAAACTTACAACTCACCAGTTACAATGTACTTCAGCTGGGTCACCACACTGCATGTGAGCAATTTATGACTACAGGATGTGGACCATCTCTGGCCATTGCCCCACTCATAGTGCTTTAGAACCAAAAAGTTCACCCCAGCGGCTGATAATTTTTTTTTTCATGCTAATACATGATGTGATCTCAAAATCAAGAATGTCTCCAAACTATAATTACAATCACTTATTTATACAGATGCTGTACATTTTTGTTAATTTTATGACAAAAAAAATTCACAATTGATAAGGCTATAGAAAAAAGATTATGCATGACTACGTATACTACAAGCTGTAGTTGGTATGACTTTACTTATATGATGGAAGACACAAAACCTTCAATTACGGTCTTCTCAATCCACTTGTTACACAAACTAACTGATGTATAAGCTCTATGAATTATGTAAAGTTTCCCATATTTTTGCAATATTCCATTACTTTGTAAGTTGAGAAATTTTTTTAAAGAGAATTTCTATCCAAAAAGTTAAAATGATCTAATATCTTAAAAACTTGCAGTTACTCTGTTACATTAGATATATTCTTAGTAAATCGTCACTTTGCTGTGGATTAAAAAAAAAAAGTACAATCAATTTTTCAAGAGCTAGAGAAAAGTTTACAACCAACATGGCTGCACTTTCTGTTATCATTTTTGGCACTACAACAAAAGAGAAAAAAAAATAATGTGAATTTAAATAAAAGAAAAAAAATTACCAAAAAATCGAACTTATTAATACATTCAAATTTTGTGATATTTGTAAAAAACACTAGTCTCTATTTGGTAGGTAGAACAGGCTGACAGCAGCCAGCAAGCAGCAATTAGCACATGAAAACTAATTATGTTCATATGCCACTTGTACTACTGTGCTATAGTGTTGTGTTACTATAATTGTTAAAATATGTTCTCAGTGTATTACATGTTGCAGATTGATAAAATGCTCTATTCTAGCATATGAACACCAAACTGAATGAGGTCATAAAAATTACTACTGACATTAAGTTACGAGTAGTGTTGAGCATTCCGATACCGCAAGTATCGGGTATCGGCCGATATCAGCGGTATCGGAATTCCGATACTTAATTCCGATACTTTTTTCATATCGGATTCCGGGATCGGAATCGGAATAGGAAGTTCCCATCATGCTATGAGCCTGCTTGCTTTGATTAAGCCAATGGGAATCCTCCGAAGTGTGGGCACATCCTGTTAGGCATGTAGGCATGTTAACTATTGGCATGGCTGTGATTGGCTGCCGAAATGATGTCATGATGCACTATAAAAGCCACCGCAGCCGCCATTTCTGGTCACTCTGCTGTGAATTCAGTTAGGGACAGGCTGCTGTAGAAGACTGTGAGGGACAGTTAGAAATAGCGATTCTAAAAACAATATTGTGCTTTATCCAGGCTACATAAACCACCACTGTAGCTTGCTTTTCCCTAGCAGCGCTGTTTTCACAGCTGTCTGCAAGGGCTGTGTGAGTGCAGCTCACGCTGTGGAGTGGGTCCTGCAGCCACGTCAGGCTGTAGGCCACCCAGTGTGATCACTGCTGCCTCATACATCTTTTATTTTTTGAGCTGCATTTTTTAAATAATTTCAATCTAGTGTGCTTCCATCCGTATCCATATACGTTGGTTGCAAACACTAGTAGTAGACAGCGGAGCCTTTCTGCAGCCTTTCAGTGCTAGTGTCCACTTTGCTGCACTGTTCACGGCTGTCAGAGAGGTCTCTGACTGTGTGTGAGTGCAGCTCACGCTGAGTAGTGTGTCCTGCAGCTACGTCTGGCTGTAGGACGCTCAGCGTGCGTCACTGCCTCACACATATTTTTATTTGAGTGCAGCTCATTTTTTCTTCTATTAGTGTGCATCCATCCGTCTCCATCTACGGTGGTTGCAAACACTATATAGGAGTACACAGCGGAGCCTTTCTGCAGCCTGTCAGTGCCAGTGCCCACTTAGCTGCACTGTTGACGGCTGTCTGAGAGGTCTCTGACTGTGTGTGAGTGCAGCTCACACTGAGTAGAGTGTCCTGCAGCTACGTCTGGTTGTAGGACGCTCAACGTGCGTCACTGCCTCACACATATTTGTCTCTGAGTGCAGCTCATTTTTTCTTCTCCTATTAGTGTGCATCCATCCGTATCCATCAACATTGGTTGGTTGCAAACACTATATAGGAGTAGATAGAGGAGCCTTTTTTTCTGGCTTGTGCCCTGCCGGCGCAGCCAGATTAGTATTACCCAATTTTTTTGGAGCCTCATCTTTTGCATTGTAGGTTACCTGCCTGCATTGTAATAGCTCCAAAAAGTTGGTGATACTATCAGTTTCAATTCTTTGTTCTCATACTTTGAGTTTGTTTCAAACAAAGAAACCACATAAAAAGTTCACCAAACACTACATTTTGAACTTGTGTAGGCCACATCAGCTCCTATTAAAGTCTAGTCCACACACACACACTTCATAAAATTAGTGTTTCTTGTACCTGTAACCAGCTGTTCAGGAATAAGCACACTAAGGCCCCCCTTTGTCCTTTTTTGCCTATCTTAAGCAGTCTTGCAAGATGAAGAAGGCAGGGAGTAAGGCGCGGGGGCGTGGGCGTGGGCGTGGAGTTTCAGCAGGGAGAGGACGTGGGGATTCTGCAGGGAGAGGACGTGGGGATTCTACAGGTAGAGGACGTGGGGATTCTGGGCCTGCTGCGGGCACCAGTGGATCAGCATCCCCCAGTTTTAGCAGGCAACAGTCCTTTATGCGCAGCTTTGTAGGACCTCAACGTACCCCACTGCTGCGGGAGGAACAAATTGAAGCCGTTGTCGGATGGATGGCAGCTAACGCATCGACTTCAATTACTTCCGCATCCTCTCAGGGTCAGAGCACCGAAGAGCAACCATCTGTCTCTTCACCACCTGCCAAAGTGCCCAGGCAGTCAGAGAGACATGGACAGGAGCCATCACAATCTCTACTTCTGTTCTCGGAATCTGTTGGCTTGGAAAGAGGGGGCCAGCCAAGCAGCATTCCTGAATGTGAAGAAGAGGGAGTATGCAGTGATGCGCAACTTCTTTGTCCCTCTGAATCTGAAGAGGCGAGTGGGCCAGTGCCTATGGTCAGCACACCTCAGTACGCATCAGATGATGACGAGACTCAGTTGCCACTTTCTGGTGCGTACGGTGCTGGCGAGACAACCCCGGAGAAGCAGCTGTTTGAAGAGGGGAGGGAAGATGATGAGGTCCTTGACCCATCATGGCGTGAGCAACAGGAAGGTGGTGGGAGCAGCTCGGAGGAAGAGATTCCCCTACCGGCCAAAACAGGAGGCAGAGGGAGGGGGAAGACTTGGTTGCCTGTACCCTCCACTTCGGCACCCGTTAGGAGCATTCCTCCTTCCAAAGGCAAACCGGGCGCTCACAAGAGTTGCAGTGCGTGGTCCTTTTTTGACACAGTTGCAGATGACATTTGCTTTGTCAAATGCAAGCTGTGTCATCAGAGAGTCAAAAGAGGGAGAAATGTCAGCAACCTCAATACCACAAATATGTGGAAACATGTGCGCATCAAGCACGAGTTGGAGTTGCAGAGACACCCTCAAGACGTAGGCCAACGTACAGCACCACCTACCACCTCTTCAGTTCGTGTTGGGCCCTCTTCCTCCAGCTCACACACTGCTGGTTCGGCTTCCTCACAGGATCGCCAAGGAAGAACCTCTGCCACTGTTGTCCGGAGACCCTGTCAGATTCCACCCATAACAGCACGTTCCCATCCATCACAGCCATCGGTAGCACAGGCATGGGATAAAAGGCGCCCTTACTCGGCAAACCATCCCCGAGCACAGTCTCTGAATGCTGGCATTGCCAAACTTCTGGCAGTTGAAATGCTGTCATTCAGGCTGGTGGACACTGACACCTTCCGGGACTTAATGGCATTGGCAGTCCCCCAATACAACGTGCCCAGCCGCTTTTATTTCAGCAGGCGAGCCGTCCCTGCCCTGCAGAAACATGTTGAGGGCAAAATAAAACATGCGCTACTAAACGCCGTTAGTAGCAAGGTCCACCTGACCACCGATGCGTGGACCAGTAACCATGGACAGGGACGATACCTTTCCCTCACTGCCCACTGGGTCAATGTTGTGGAGCCGGGTACGGATCTGGAGAGTGGCGCTGTACGTGTTCTTCCAACGCCACGGATTGCAGGACTCCAGTCTGTACACATAGACTCCTCCTCCTACTCAAGTTCCTCAGAAACAGCAGAGCAGGAGCCTGTTACGACCGATATGAGCACAGCCGTGGCCAAACGTCAACAGGCTGTACTCAAATTAATTTCTTTGGGGAATCGAAGCCACACAGCGCAGGAGCTCTGGAATGCTATCAAGCTGGAGAGCGATGTGTGGTTTGGGCCAGCGAATCTCCAGCCGGGCTTGGTAGTGTGTGACAATGGCCGAAATCTGGTGGCAGCTCTTGGCCTAGGCAACCTCACACACATCCCATGTCTGGCACATGTTCTTAACTTGGTCGTGCAGAGCTTTCTGAGGGACTATCCGGATCTTGATGCACTGTTGCACAAGGTCCGCATAGAGTGCGCTCACTTGCGACGTTCCAGCACGGCAAGATCGCGCCTCGCTGCTCTGCAGCGACGATTTGGCCTTCCAGAACATCGCATCATATGTGACCTACCCACCCGGTGGAATTCAACGTTACATATGTTGGAGCGGTTGTGTGAGCAGCAGGCAGCAGTCATGGAGTACCAGCTGCATCAGGCGCAAACAAGTCGCACTGTGCGCCGTTCACACTTCAGCACCATTGAGTGGGCCTCTATGAAGGACATCTGCCTCGTTTTGCGTGCCTTCGATGAATCCACGCGGATGGCGAGTGCAGATGATGCACTAGTCAGCATGACTGTCCCCCTTATCTGCCTGCTTCAACAAACACTGCAAGCACTAAGGGATGAGGTTTCAGAAGAGGTGGAGGATGAGGAGTCCCAAATGCCATCTGCTTCTGGACAGTCTGCGCTACGTGTTTCCTCACAAAGGCCTAGGCAGGGGACACTTTGTGAGGAGGATGAGGAGGAGTCGATGGAGGAGGAAGACATCTCTCCAGAGGAGGGAGGTACACAAACCTCTACTCAGTATGTACAGCGAGGGTGGGGTGATGCAGAGCAGGTCGAGGTCACGCCTCAAACAGGGGACAGCGGTTCTTTGGCAGTTGGGAGTCTGCAGCACATGGTTGATTTCATGCTGCAGTGCCTGAGAAACGACCGCCGCATCGCCCACATTCTCGTCTCGGCTGATTATTGGGTGTACACCCTCCTAGATCCTCGCTACCGGGACAGCGTACAAAGGCTCATACCAACGTTGAACCGGGAGCGTAAAATGCGGGAGTACGAAGAGTCACTGGTGCAGTCCATAATGTTTTCCATTCCACCCGACAGCATTGTTGCAAGTGCTTTACAAAGCAGCTCTGTGCGTCGAGGCAGTGGAGGAAACTCTGCACAAAGAGGGAGCAGAGGCAGTGCCGCAGCACAAGGCAAGACCACTATGGCCCAAATGTGGCAAAGTTTTGTGTGTCCACCACAATTGTCTACACCATCAGCGACGCCTCGAGTCAGCAGGAGGCAACGCTTCCGTCAGATGGTGTCAGACTACATGTCTTGCCCTGTCGCTGTACTCCCAGATGGCTCTTCCCCCTTCAAGTTTTGGGTCTCTAAGCTGGATACATGGCCAGAGCTTAGCCAGTATGCATTGGAGGTGCTGGCTTGCCCTGCTGCCAGTGTATTATCGGAACGTGTCTTTAGTGCCGCAGGTGGTGTACTAACAGACCGTCGCACGCGACTATCTTCCGATAATGTTGACCGGCTGACTTTTCTGAAAATGAACAAGGCCTGGATCTCCAAAGACTTTGCCATTCCTCTTACAGACTAAATTAGTGGTTGGCAACTGTATCCAGGTCTGCTGGTGTGTTCATTTTTCTACCACCTGAACTATAATCCCTGTGCTTCAACACAGCCAGTTGTCGCTCAGATGTGTCGTCTGCACAGAGAAACACACTAGCTCCTGTGTTACTGGGGTTCAGTAATGCCAGCTGATCCCCTGCTGTGTGGACGGCAGAGTCACCAGCTCCATCAACATTCAAACCACTACTGATTTTTAACCGTGCCCAACTTAGGTCTCTGGCTCCACTGTCTCTACTATTTCCCCTGACCTCCAACCCCGCCATCTACATCTCTGAAGTGGCGTCAGCACAATCTACACTTGTTCCTGTGTTCCTGTGGCTCAGTCCCATCAGTTTATCCCCTGATGTGTGTCCGGCAAGGTCTCCTGCTCTGTCCACATTCCCATAACCAGTAGTGGGAATGAGGACAGAGCTGGCGAACTTGCCGGACAAACATCAGGGGATCAACTGATGGGACTGAGCACCAGTAACACAGGAACAAGTGTAGATTGTGCTGACGCCACTTCAGAGATGTAGCTGGCGGGGTTGGAGGCCAGGGTAAATAGTAGAGACAGTGGAGCCAGAGGCCTAAGTGGAGCATGGTTAGAATCAGTAGTAGTCCACAACCTCCATAAAAACCGCTGCCCATTGGCCTCTGCATGCGGCATGCGTAATCCTGGGCACCAACAGCGTCAGTTGGTGTTCAGAAGTGTCGTCTCCACAGAGCCAAACACATTCGTTCAAGTGTTAGTGGGGTTCAGCACTGCCAGCTGTTCCCCTGCTGTGGAGATGGCAAGTCTCCTGCTGCCTTCACCTGCCCAAATCCAGTAGGCCCCAGCCTGCTCCTCGCCTAATCCTGGGCTCCAACAGCGTCAGTTGGTGTTCAGAAGTGTCGTCTCCACAGAGCCAAACACATTCGTTCAAGTGTTAGTGGGGTTCAGCACTGCCAGCTGTTCCCCTGCTGTGGAGATGGCAAGTCTCCTGCTGCATTCACCTGCCAAAATCCAGTAGGCCCCAGCCTGCTCCTCGCCTAATCCTGGGCTCCAACAGCGTCAGTTGGTGTTCAGAAGTGTCGTCTCCACAGAGCCAAACACATTCGTTCAAGTGTTAGTGGGGTTCAGCACTGCCAGCTGTTCCCCTGCTGTGGAGATGGCAAGTCTCCTGCTGCCTTCACCTGCCAAAATCCAGTAGGCCCCAGCCTGCTCCTCGCCTAATCCTGGGCTCCAACAGCGTCAGTTGGTGTTCAGAAGTGTCGTCTCCACAGAGCCAAACACGTTCGTTCAAGTGTTAGTGGGGTTCAGCACTGCCAGCTGTTCCCCTGCTGTGGAGATGGCAAGTCTCCTGCTGCCTTCACCTGCCAAAATCCAGTAGGCCCCAGCCTGCTCCTCGCCTAATCCTGGGCTCCAACAGCGTCAGTTGGTGTTCAGAAGTGTCGTCTCCACAGAGCCAAACACGTTCGTTCAAGTGTTAGTGGGGTTCAGCACTGCCAGCTGTTCCCCTGCTGTGGAGATGGCAAGTCTCCTGCTGCATTCACCTGCCAAAATCCAGTAGGCCCCAGCCTGCTCCTCGCCTAATCCTGGGCTCCAACAGCGTCAGTTGGTGTTCAGAAGTGTCGTCTCCACAGAACCAAACACATTCGTTCAAGTGTTAGTGGGGTTCAGCACTGCCAGCTGTTCCCCTGCTGTGGAGATGGCAAGTCTCCTGCTGCCTTCACCTGCCAAAATCCAGTAGGCCCCAGCCTGCTCCTCGCCTAATCCTGGGCTCCAACAGCGTCAGTTGGTGTTCAGAAGTGTCGTCTCCACAGAACCAAACACATTCGTTCAAGTGTTAGTGGGGTTCAGCACTGCCAGCTGTTCCCCTGCTGTGGAGATGGCAAGTCTCCTGCTGCCTTCACCTGCCAAAATCCAGTAGGCCCCAGCCTGCTCCTCGCCTAATCCTGGGCTCCAACAGCGTCAGTTGGTGTTCAGAAGTGTCGTCTCCACAGAACCAAACACGTTCGTTCAAGTGTTAGTGGGGTTCAGCACTGCCAGCTGTTCCCCTGCTGTGGAGATGGCAAGTCTCCTGCTGCCTTCACCTGCCAAAATCCAGTAGGCCCCAGCCTGCTCCTCGCCTAATCCTGGGCTCCAACAGCGTCAGTTGGTGTTCAGAAGTGTCGTCTCCACAGAACCAAACACGTTCGTTCAAGTGTTAGTGGGGTTCAGCACTGCCAGCTGTTCCCCTGCTGTGGAGATGGCAAGTCTCCTGCTGCCTTCACCTGCCAAAATCCAGTAGGCCCCAGCCTGCTCCTCGCCTAATCCTGGGCTCCAACAGCGTCAGTTGGTGTTCAGAAGTGTCGTCTCCACAGAGCCAAACACATTCGTTCAAGTGTTAGTGGGGTTCAGCACTGCCAGCTGTTCCCCTGCTGTGGAGATGGCAAGTCTCCTGCTGCCTTCACCTGCCAAAATCCAGTAGGCCCCAGCCTGCTCCTCGCCTAATCCTGGGCTCCAACAGCGTCAGTTGGTGTTCAGAAGTGTCGTCTCCACAGAGCCAAACACGTTCGTTCAAGTGTTAGTGGGGTTCAGCACTGCCAGCTGTTCCCCTGCTGTGGAGATGGCAAGTCTCCTGCTGCATTCACCTGCCAAAAACCATTAGGCCCCAGCCTGCTCCTCGCCTAATCCTGGGCTCCAACAGCGTCAGTTGGTGTTCAGAAGTGTCGTCTCCACAGAACCAAACACATTCGTTCAAGTGTTAGTGGGGTTCAGCACTGCCAGCTGTTCCCCTGCTGTGGAGATGGCAAGTCTCCTGCTGCCTTCACCTGCCAAAATCCAGTAGGCCCCAGCCTGCTCCTCGCCTAATCCTGGGCTCCAACAGCGTCAGTTGGTGTTCAGAAGTGTCGTCTCCACAGAGCCAAACACATTCGTTCAAGTGTTAGTGGGGTTCAGCACTGCCAGCTGTTCCCCTGCTGTGGAGATGGCAGTCTCTCCTGCTGTCTCCGCATTACAAAGACAGTAGGCCTCTGCCTACACCCTCCTATTTCCTGGGCTTCAACACAGCCAGTTGTAGTTCGGAAGTGCCGTCCACACGGAAAGAGATACTTGCTCCCGTGTCTCAGTGGGGTTCAGTAACGTCAGCTGATCCCCTGCTGTGTGGATGGCAGTCTCTCCTGCTGTAAACTCATTCAAAATACAGTAGGCCTCTGCCTACACCCTCCTATTTCCTGGGCTTCAACACAGCCAGTTGTAGTTCGGAAGTGCCGTCCACACGGAAAGAGACACTTGCTCCCGTGTCTCAGTGGGGTTCAGTAACGTCAGCTGATCCCCTGCTGTGTGGATGGCAGTCTCTCCTGCTGTAAACTCATTCAAAATACAGTAGGCCTCTGCCTACACCCTCCTATTTCCTGGGCTTCAACACAGCCAGTTGTAGTTCGGAAGTGCCGTCCACACGGAAAGAGATACTTGCTCCCGTGTCTCAGTGGGGTTCAGTAACGTCAGCTGATCCCCTGCTGTGTGGATGGCAGTCTCTCCTGCTGTCACCTCATTCAAAATTCAGTAGGCCTCTGCCTACACCCTCCTATTTCCTGGGCTTCAACACAGCCAGTTGTAGTTCGGAAGTGCCGTCCACACGGAAAGAGACACTTGCTCCCGTGTCTCAGTGGGGTTCAGTAACGTCAGCTGATCCCCTGCTGTGTGGATGGCAGTCTCTCCTGCTGTAAACTCATTCAAAATACAGTAGGCCTCTGCCTACACCCTCCTATTTCCTGGGCTTCAACACAGCCAGTTGTAGTTCGGAAGTGCCGTCCACACGGAAAGAGATACTTGCTCCCGTGTCTCAGTGGGGTTCAGTAACGTCAGCTGATCCCCTGCTGTGTGGATGGCAGTCTCTCCTGCTGTAAACTCATTCAAAATACAGTAGGCCTCTGCCTACACCCTCCTATTTCCTGGGCTTCAACACAGCCAGTTGTAGTTCGGAAGTGCCGTCCACACGGAAAGAGACACTTGCTCCCGTGTCTCAGTGGGGTTCAGTAACGTCAGCTGATCCCCTGCTGTGTGGATGGCAGTCTCTCCTGCTGTCACCTCATTCAAAATTCAGTAGGCCTCTGCCTACACCCTCCTATTTCCTGGGCTTCAACACAGCCAGTTGTAGTTCGGAAGTGCCGTCCACACGGAAAGAGATACTTGCTCCCGTGTCTCAGTGGGGTTCAGTAACGTCAGCTGATCCCCTGCTGTGTGGATGGCAGTCTCTCCTGCTGTAAACTCATTCAAAATACAGTAGGCCTCTGCCTACACCCTCCTATTTCCTGGGCTTCAACACAGCCAGTTGTGGTTCGGAAGTGCCGTCCACACGGAAAGAGACACTTGCTCCCGTGTCTCAGTGGGGTTCAGTAACGTCAGCTGATCCCCTGCTGTGTGGATGGCAGTCTCTCCTGCTGTAAACTCATTCAAAATACAGTAGGCCTCTGCCTACACCCTCCTATTTCCTGGGCTTCAACACAGCCAGTTGTAGTTCGGAAGTGCCGTCCACACGGAAAGAGATACTTGCTCCCGTGTCTCAGTGGGGTTCAGTAACGTCAGCTGATCCCCTGCTGTGTGGATGGCAGTCTCTCCTGCTGTCACCTCATTCAAAATTCAGTAGGCCTCTGCCTACACCCTCCTATTTCCTGGGCTTCAACACAGCCAGTTGTAGTTCGGAAGTGCCGTCCACACGGAAAGAGATACTTGCTCCCGTGTCTCAGTGGGGTTCAGTAACGTCAGCTGATCCCCTGCTGTGTGGATGGCAGTCTCTCCTGCTGTAAACTCATTCAAAATACAGTAGGCCTCTGCCTACACCCTCCTATTTCCTGGGCTTCAACACAGCCAGTTGTAGTTCGGAAGTGCCGTCCACACGGAAAGAGATACTTGCTCCCGTGTCTCAGTGGGGTTCAGTAACGTCAGCTGATCCCCTGCTGTGTGGATGGCAGTCTCTCCTGCTGTCACCTCATTCAAAATTCAGTAGGCCTCTGCCTACACCCTCCTATTTCCTGGGCTTCAACACAGCCAGTTGTAGTTCGGAAGTGCCGTCCACACGGAAAGAGATACTTGCTCCCGTGTCTCAGTGGGGTTCAGTAACGTCAGCTGATCCCCTGCTGTGTGGATGGCAGTCTCTCCTGCTGTAAACTCATTCAAAATACAGTAGGCCTCTGCCTACACCCTCCTATTTCCTGGGCTTCAACACAGCCAGTTGTAGTTCGGAAGTGCCGTCCACACGGAAAGAGACACTTGCTCCCGTGTCTCAGTGGGGTTCAGTAACGTCAGCTGATCCCCTGCTGTGTGGATGGCAGTCTCTCCTGCTGTCACCTCATTCAAAATTCAGTAGGCCTCTGCCTACACCCTCCTATTTCCTGGGCTTCAACACAGCCAGTTGTAGTTCGGAAGTGCCGTCCACACGGAAAGAGATACTTGCTCCCGTGTCTCAGTGGGGTTCAGTAACGTCAGCTGATCCCCTGCTGTGTGGATGGCAGTCTCTCCTGCTGTAAACTCATTCAAAATACAGTAGGCCTCTGCCTACACCCTCCTATTTCCTGGGCTTCAACACAGCCAGTTGTAGTTCGGAAGTGCCGTCCACACGGAAAGAGATACTTGCTCCCGTGTCTCAGTGGGGTTCAGTAACGTCAGCTGATTCCCTGCTTTGTGGATGGCAGTCTCTCCTGCTGTAAACTCATTCAAAATACAGTAGGCCTCTGCCTACACCCTCCTATTTCCTGGGCTTCAACACAGCCAGTTGTAGTTCGGAAGTGCCGTCCACACGGAAAGAGATACTTGCTCCCGTGTCTCAGTGGGGTTCAGTAATGTCAGCTGATCCCCTGCTGTGTGGATGGCAAAGTCTCCTGCTGCCTACACAGTCGTACCACTACTGATTTTTAACCGTGCTCCAATTAGGCCTGTGGCTCCACTGTCTCTCGTATTTCCCCTGTCCTCCAACCCTGCCAGTTACAGCTCCGAAGTGGCGTCTGCACAATCCACACTTGTTCCTGTGTTACAGGTGTTCAGTCCGATCAGTTAATCCCCTGATGTGTGTCCGGCAATGTCGCCTGCTCTGTCCACATTCCCATTATCGGAATGTGGACAGAGCAGGCGACATTGCCGGACACACATCAGGGGATTAACTGACCGGACTGAACACCTGTAACACAGGAACAAGTGTGGATTGTGCAGACGCCACTTCGGAGCTGTAACTGGCGGGGTTGGAGGACAGGGGAAATACGAAAATCAGTGAATCCACAGGCCTAAGTGGAGCTTGGTTCAAATTAGTAGTCTACAACCGATCTTAAAATTTCTTCAATGCAGCCTAAGCCTGCTCCGTGCTTGTCCCTGGGCTTCAACACAGCCAGTTGTTGCTCGGAAGTGCCGTCTTCACAGAGTAAAACACTAGCTCCTGTGTTTGTGGGGTTCAGTAACGTCAGCTGTTCCCCTGCTGTTTTGATGGCAATCTGTCCTGCTGCCTCCCAATTGACAGCACATCAGGCCTCAGCCTGCTAAGTGCTTGTCCTGGGCTCCAACATCGCCAGTTGCTGCTCATAACTGACTTTGGCACGGGTACTCCCTCCTGCCCAGCTTGGTTCCAGCCCTGCCTGCTGTTTCCGGGAAGTGTCAATGTCAGTTTGCCACCCCAAGTTGCCATGTCGTGTTGCGGTTGGGTTAGCCGAGGCTAGGGTGCCAGCAGTTTAGGTGCTTCCTATGTGGACTGCGGGTTCTGGTAAGAAAGGTTTGTTCCATAGTGCCAGTAGGACAAGCACCCCCTGTAGGACTGTGTGATTCGGTAACTGCGGCCAGCTTGCGGCATGCCAACTTTGCTTTTCAGGGGTAACTTCTGATACCCCTCCGGGTTCCAGCACCGTCAGCTGGTTCTCATCAGAGCCTTTGGCCTAGGTGCCTCCATCTCGGTATCCGAGTTCCAGCAACGTCTGCTGGTCCTTGGTAGTGCTTTGTAGCACAGGTACCTCCTGCTTAGTAACCGGGTTCCAGCACCGTCAGCTGGTCCTCGGTTGTGCCATTGGCTCTTATTCCTTCTGCTGCCCCTCCGGGTGCCAGCACTGTCAGCTGGTCCTCGCTATTTCCATTTGCTCTTGCAGCTTATGCTACCCCTCCGGGTTCCAGCACCGTCAGCTGGTTCTCGTCAGAGCCTTTGGCCTAGGTGCCTCCATCTCGGTATCCGAGTTCCGGCAACGTCTGCTGGTCCTTGGTAGTGCTTTGTAGCACAGGTACCTCCTGCTTAGTAACCGGGTTCCAGCACCGTCAGCTGGTCCTCGGTTGTGCCATTGGCTCTTATTCCTTCTGCTGCCCCTCCGGGTGCCAGCACTGTCAGCTGGTCCTCGCTATTTCCATTTGCTCTTGCAGCTTATGCTACCCCTCCGGGTTCCAGCACCGTCAGCTGGTTCTCGTCAGAGCGTTTGGCCTAGGTGCCTCCATCTCGGTATCCGAGTTCCGGCAACGTCTGCTGGTCCTTGGTAGTGCTTTGTAGCACAGGTACCTCCTGCTTAGTAACCGGGTTCCAGCACCGTCAGCTGGTCCTCGGTAGTGCCATTGGCTCTTGTTCCTTCTGCTGCCCCTCCGGGTGCCAGTACCGTCAGCTGGTTCAAGAGGACAAAGAACAGGAAGACAACCACCAAGATGCAGAACAACAAGAGAGAGAAGACAAAGAAGCATAAAAAAAACAAAGCAGAAGAACATTAAGCATAAGACTAATACTCTGAGCAAATGATATTATCTTATTTATAAGCAGAAGAAGACTAAGCAGTGTATGGGGGTGAGTCCGTTCCTCCTCGTGGTGCCCCTGGAAAAGGCCTGCTTCTGCAGGCCAAACTGAACGCGGACAAATCCTGTTGTAAATCTTTTGTGACAGGCAGAACGGAAGGTGTAAACTTCTAACTTTTCTAGATAACAACTACAGGAATGCCTGACACAAACAAGAATATGATGAAGAAGAATAGGAAGAAGATGAAGAAGCTGAATATGTAGAATAATAATTGTTGAATAAGAAGAATATGAAGAATGTAAGAAAAGGAAGAAGAAGAAGAAGAAGAAGAAGAAGAAGAAGAAGAAGAAGAAGAAGAAGAAGAAGAAGAAGAAGAAGAATGTAAAAAAAGGAAGTAGAAGAAGAAGAAGAAGAATGTAAAAAAAGGAATAAGAAGAAGAATGTAAAAAAAGGAAGTAGAAGAAGAAGAAGAAGAATGTAAAAAAAGGAAGTAGAAGAAGAAGAAGAAGAATGTAAAAAAAGGAAGTAGAAGAAGAAGACATACATGTCTGGCAAAATATAAATGAGGCTAACATAGTCAATATCTTTGTAACTCCTAACATCTTTAAAAAAAAAAGTTTAATTCCTGCTATTCCATTTGATTGGGCTAAACCTCTATGGCTTTAATGTCTCCTCCACCTCCCACAATACATTCTACATTATTCTTAGTTGTTTTTCTTCATGTAGAATTAACCTACAAGGAAAGAAAGGTTTTTTTTTAATTCCGATATTTTGGCCCCATTGACTTGCATTGGTTCCCGGTATCGGAATCGGCGATACCGATACTTTTTTTTAAGATCGGCCGATCCATTCCGATCCGATATTTTCAAGTATCGGCTGGTATAGCTCAACTCTAGTTACGAGACATTTTTTTCTTGAAAACGCTTTGGACACATGTGGCTGTGAACTCCCGTCAGCCTCGGTCTGCTTACAGAACTTCATAAGGAAAAAAGAAAATGATGACCAGCAGTGGTGTGACTGTAGAAATGTCATCCTCTGCATAACTTGGCTAAAGGGTTAAAAAAAATGATCACACGGCATGCAGCACCACATAAAATCTCAGAATGATAAGTTGTGTTTGTGTCCTGATTAGTCTGAAAGGAATGCTAATAGCATGTCATTGCCCTGAATGAAGTTAGAAAAGTCCTAACTTCGGCTACTTTCACACTTGCGTTTTTTTGCTGCTCGTTTTTTGCGCACACAAACTAATGAAAAAAAAGCATCATGTGTTTGTGTGCATTTTTTTGCGGGTTTTGGTGCATTTAAAAAAAAAAAAAACGCATGCTTTTTTTGCACATACGTGTGCATTACAATGCGCATGTACGCGCACCCATAGACTTTAATGGGTGTTTTGCTGTAAAAAAAAATGCATTGCATGCGCATGCGTTTTTTGGAGGCAAGTCGGACGCACAAAAAATGCAAAAGGATGTATTTTGTGCGCCCGAGCGCGCACTACAAAAAAACGCATGCGCATACAAAAGCGTACAAACGCATGTGCATGCGCACATATGCCGACCCATGTTAAAGTATAGGGAAAAAAAACACATGCTTTTTTTGCGCTAAAACACAGCGCAAAAAAATGCAAGTGTGAAACCAGCCTTGCTGATAACAACACATAACTGGTATTTTTCAATTATTCATAACTAAATGTTCTTTGCTTGAGTCACCAACATGTGACATGCAATATTGCATATAAACAAGATGGATGCAGTACACCACGATGGGTAAAGATCAAATAATTCATGTGATTTGCTTGTAAAAGAAATTAAAAAAAGGATAAATGAATGTCATGCAACGTCATCCGCACATTGTAAAAAAAACAAATTACCGAGTTATTGCAATTCTGTTTAGCTGTCCTTGTTTGTGTATGTGTTGGTACAAATGTCCTACAAAAACATCTCCTGCTATTGTTACTTTTGTGCTAACCACAAAGCCACATTATCCTGGTTTCAATTTTTCTAATTTAGAAGGAACACATAAAACTGTGAGAGAATAATATGAGTTTAGCTGTTTCTTTGCACCAGTCCGCATTTTTTAATCTTCTATGCATAACGAAGACTTTGCAAATTGAGAAGGCTTGGCTATCCCGAAAACAATATAATCATCAGAATGATGTTGGAGACACCCCATTTATCCTATGGGGGTCCACAAAGTGCATATGGACTTTCAGAGTGCTAGTGACAGCCTTTGAAGTGTAGAAGCTTTTGCGGTAAGGTAACCGCTTGGGTTAGATACCCAGCTGTGCTGCTACTCACAGAGAGTCTCAAGAAATGTGAGGGTGCAAATGTCTTTTTTTCAATAAAGGACATCAATGCGTTTTAGAGTCAGACTGACCCCTTATCAGCATACCTCCAATATGCACCAACCCCAAAACACATTGCTGTCCTTTATCCAATACAAGACATTGCATTGATATAATCCGTGTGTCATTAGTGTGCATGTGTGCGGGAGAGTTTGCGTGCTGCTAGCAGAGACACTGACGTCTTAAAGATGCTTAATGCACGCAATCATTTAACAAACTTTGGCCAAATTTTGCCGATTTTTAGAAAAAGTGCTTGGGAATCCGAACACAAATCCACATGTGAAAGTTTGTCCGAATTTGAGATTGGCAAACGTTTTCCAAACAAATTCGCTCATCTCTACTATCGATGCTGCTTGCTCTGTGAGTCAGGGTGGTAGAGGCAATGTCAGTGATAGAGGAACTTCTACTGGTAGTGGTATTCTAAGCCAGTGCAAATCTTAAGGTGAGACTCAGCTGGGGGCAGTGGCAAGGCACTCAGGACATTTTCCACACATAGGCAACTGTCAGCTGAGACATTGTTATCCACTACTACTGCTTGGGGTACACAGAAAACTCTACTTTCTCTTGCTTCGTCACATCAATAGATATCCACCTCTGATTAGTGTTGAGGAAACAAGAGTATGCTTCCAGCAATTTGCTTGTGTTCTGACTAAACTTTTACTTGGTCAACATGCTGGTGGTGCAGATGCTGCTATACCACCTAATTGAGTGAGCTGACTTTGGAGAAATGATGGTGTGTACGCCATGTTGCTTAAAATCACTCAGCCGCCATTATTTCTTGCAGAAATGGGTGCCTGTTCTGTGTGCAAATGTGCAAGTATATGTAAGCCACTCTCTTGACTTGACTTTGAGTATGAAATTGCTTTACACTTTAGACACCTGAAATAGCAACAATGGGCAAGAACAATACATGAGTTTTAATGGCACACTGGGTGAATGTTTTAACCGGCAGCACTGCGCCTTTTCATCCTAAACCGGTGGTAAAGCCTCAGTGACTTGGAGCTACATCCAGTGCAAGGCGGCATTATCTGTCTCCTTTTACACCTCCTCATCCTTCTCTTGAACAGCTGTGATCCAAACCCCAACAGCTACAGGGCATTGATTCCTCACACCGCCCTCAATCTTTACATTCAATCAATTTAAGCACTGCCAAGCAGTTTTAAAGCTTGAAAGCCTGGGTTACAAAAGTCAACAGTGGATAAGTTGCTGTTGTGAATCAAGCAACAAATCTCCCTCTAGATGGCTCACTACAAACTACAAAGGGCATAATTGTGAGTGACATTAACTGGAATATTCTAGCTGGCTTATAATTTAGGCAAAGTAACAGATACTCTTTGCATGGCACCCATTCTGAATTTAATCATGCAAAATTTCTTAAATAAATACGGCTGCTTGATGAAGCTTGTGTCTAAAATCTTGAAATTCAGCACTGCATTTGTTGGAGCATCTGTATGAGCCAAACTGGAGTGAGGGATACTTTGGCAGCTAATGAGGGATGGATGTCATTTATTGGAGCCGTTTGAAGAGCCTACTAAATTTGTCAGTACGGAAAACTGTGGCATCTATTATATCATCCCCTCATATGTATTCTGGGAGAAAACTCAACAGGGGATGGAGGAAGAACAACAACTTGTACATGGTTTTTCCCCATCCTGTAGCTGATGGAGAGCCTAAGGTCCAAGTTACATGCAGCAGGATGTGGGGACAGTGATGAGGAGGATGTGAAGGGGGAAATTGAGTTATCCCAGTCATAAACAAATGGCAAGACTGAGTGAAAAAGATGAAGATGAAGCTGATGACCAGCTGTTGCAGAAAGTGAACCAGCGGGACATTTGATTGTGCTGGCCAGTATGGCAAAGTGTATGCTGGAGTACTAAAGAGATCACAGGTTTATCATGCAGCAAGCTCCGTCGGAGCATAGGACGTATATCATATTATCTATATACTCCCCTGATGAATCGACTATGAGGAAATGCGTCAAGAGACTTGATAAATGATATTTGGGACCAGGACAACTAGGACAACTAGGAGGTGGGGTACATATACCTGTTTTAAATGGTAAGACTGGTCCTGTATTCCTGTTGAGAGAGGATCTGGCAGACCTGATGGATGCCGGTCTCTCTAATGCTTATTACTAGGGAATACGATGTTATCACCAAATGGACATCGGTTCCCTCTTTTGCCTACTGTATTAAATAGGTAGCTTGATTGAAAATATCTCCATGGCATTCACCTTTTGACTTTGTCAATGCTATTATTATTGAATCTAATGCTTCCAGTTTTTTTTAACTAAATATTTTTTTTACCAAGGTGCTTTTTCATTTAAGACAATTGTGCTGAATTATTTTTGGTTGAAGTGACGGTGATCGATCTGGGCACACTTTGCAATTGATTAGCTTTACAACCATCCTTCATTTTGAGCAGTACTCTAAGGTTTAATATATCTACCCCTCCCTCATTTTGCACACCAGAGTACCTAGGTGCTAGTGTGCGGGTATATAATATTGTTCATGCTAATGTGTGTGATAAACTCCACATATTGTACTTAACCCCTAAAGGGTTTTATGATTCTTAATGTGCCTATAAGATTGTTTTAGGACCTAGTAGACAGTTACCTTGGTTACTATAGTATGCTCCATTGGGAGAAGGATACATTTGCGACAATCAATATTTATTCACTTCGCACTATTTGCACGTTGCATTTTATCATATTGTTTTTTTTTTTGGTGTTTTGTGACTTTTTAATAAACTAATAAAAGTTATATTTTATTTCCTAATTTGCTTTACATATTATATGGTTTTTGGGATACCCCTATCTATTTGTTCTAGTATCAGATTCTGTCTAGAACCCACATGAAAAAAGTGTTAACGAGTTCCAAAATGACTTGCTTTGCATTGGTTTCATCTTTTGTAATTTCTTTTAAATGCTTAAGGCTTATAAAGTGACTGGTCCATCCATCTGGCAGCTTCTGCTTGGAATCTACCACTATGTTGCATATGGAATTACAGAAGAAAACACCAGCAGTAAAGCGGCAGCAAAAAACATCCATCATCTTCTACTTGAAAAACGATGAGGGTACACAGGCATCTAGTATGTACTGTGTACGAATAAAGTAATAAGGGTTTTAAGCTGTGTTTCATGGCTAGCTCCACATTTGTTACTTTCAGAGAATAATAGTAATAACACATTGCTTAGTTAAACAATTACTTTCTGGGTTCTGCTGTGGCAAATTCCATCATTTACAAAACAAGAAACCAAAATGGGCTGCCGCTTGTGTCAATAATGTGACAGATCAGTTTCCTGCTTGAGTTTCTTTTTCTATTTTCTTATGAATTGGTCATCTACCTCCACAAGCCGCATAGTAGGCATAACTGTGTTTCAAACATTATAGGCTAGTTTCACACTAGCGTTTATTTCCTGCAGCGCACGGCGCCGCTAAGCCCCCCTGCCGGCTCCCTGCTCGCCCCATCCGGTCATCGCCGCCCACTAACGCACATGGGCGCTTGCGATCTGTGCACCCTATCTTTAGGCTAGTTTCACACTAGCGTTTATTTCCTGCAGCGCACGGCGCCACTAAGCCCCGCCCCCTGCCGGCTCCCTGCCCGCCCCATCCGGTCATCGCCGCCTACTAGCGCACATGGGCGCTTGCAATCTGCGCACCCTATCATTAGCATAGGGTGCGCAGATCGTGCGCTGGCCATGCGCTAGCAGTATTTTGCCATGTGCTGTGCACTTTTGAAGGTGCGCTGAGCGCGCCGAAATGCAACATGCTGCATTAAATAAACGCTAGTGTGAAGCTAGCCATAGAGTTCTTCAGTGCCACAACTTACAATTATGTCCTGTTATCAACTTTCTGAGCAAAGAAAACCCACAAAGTGCCCACAATCTACTGTAAGTCACATGTTATTTAATTAATTATATTATCAGACAATATATTTTTAACTCATTGTAATTATTCCACTGTGTAACCTGTGCTCATGTTTATACCTTTTCTTATTATTATTTTTATTATATCAAGACTAAAGGCATGAGCTCTCAACAAATGTTTGTGACCACGATTACACAGATTTGATACACATTATCACATTGTACGTTCATTTTACATTAGTTCAGCCGCAGTACTATCTTGGACTTGCGATAAGTAGCCTGCCGCTATCCTGACCAGTGTGGGAAGGGAGAAAAGACAGGGATATGATGGGAAGGCAGGAATTTTCTGTAACTGACAGGTCATAGCATTCATGGGAACAGTAGAAAATAATGGTTTGACTAATGCCTCCAGATAGGCGAAACATTGAAGAACTGTATCTGTAAAACGCTCATGATAATGAACAAAGAATGCACAGAAATATTTGAACATGGCTTGTCTGAATAGTTGCTTAACATAGCAAGCATATAGTTATTACAATGTGTAGTAAAATATTCTATAAGTAACCAAAAAGTGGATGTGAGTTAATTCAGCATATGCAATCTCATCATAGTCCAATTTTTCTTTCTTGCCAAGTAGAGGCATTGAAATGGTCAGTATAAAGTAATAAATTGCCAATACTAAATTACTGGATATCAAAATCTACAGATTTTCTAGGAAGGAGGCAAAGAAAATTTTAAAAAGTGTCCCACGCTGCTCGCCGACAGTCATCTAGGTGGCGCTATCAATAGTCACAGCTGTAATCTCTGAATCCCACTCTTCATTGATTGATATTCTGCTCGACACAGCTAACACTGACTTTGAATGGTGTTTCGAAAATATGTGTTGTATTCTACTTCTTTACCGTTTACACATGTATGCCCCGATTCATCATTGCCTTTGCTCCTTTTTTTTGGGACTAGTTTAGTGTATTTTGCACCTTTTTTTGTTTGCACTCAATTAATTATTTTATTTTTAGAAGTCTATTTTATAAGTGCTTGCCTGCTGGTTGTTTTTTTTCGTTTTTGTGCAGAGTTTAGCGATTCCACAAGCTTTCGACTGATTCATAAATTATGACAGCTAAGGATTTGCTTAAGTTCTATATGTAGTAAGAATCTTCAATGGCTCTGATCACAATCTACTAAATTGATGCTCAACCTAAAATACATCTTAACTCTATATTGGCCTGACTGGGCAGTCAAACGGCGCTTTATGCATAATTTGGAGAATCTGGAGAAATGTATAGCTACTTATCTTTAGTAAAAGCACTACTTATGTTTATGAGTTATGTGTGGCATCTTTTACTTGAATAGAACATCTCAATGGAGGAGATGGTAGCTATATTTAATATTTTTAATATTTATTCAAAAATAACTATTGTTTTACAAGTGGCCTTCTGTTGGAGAGTTGTTTCTATTCATTTTGCTAAGTAATTGGATCCAATCTATTGATCACAATTATCAACCACTCTACATTAACTGTAGTATCTTTCATTGCCATTACTAATAGTAAGTCCTTGTTTACTGCCTTCATAATTAATATTTTTATTTTCCATATCTTCAGTGATAAGAAACACTAGAAACCTCTACATACATTTTATCCCCTTTTTTGTGTATTATTTTTGCAATATACAGTAAATTTAGTATTTTGTTCAATTACTCTTTAATTAGTTTTAGGTACACAGCTCCACTCTCAAACCTGCGATATTCACAATGCTCATGATGCCAAAAAAACATAAACCACACCGAGCAATGCTCGGTACCACGCCACCATTCATTTCATCACAACTCCCCGTGTATGCACTGTGGTTTTTATATCTTTTCATAACTACTCTGATAAATAATGCACTGTAGTATTGTTAATGGCGTCAGCATATGTCAAGATAACAGCCTTCCTAAAAAGGATGACTCCACAAATGTATTGTGCCAGGAGCAATTAGTGCAGGACATGAACCACTGGCCTTGGGTTGTCATACACATCACTTTACATGCAGTTAAATATAATGTATAGATAACCTTACTTTTAACAGAACCTGAACTGACATTATATATTAATGGGAACCACACATTCTCCTTTATCACCGACTACACAATGGCTAACGTTAACCTGGGTGGCCCAACAAAAATGCCACAAAAAGCTTTATCTGCCGGGCCAAATGACAAGTTCCTTTTAAATAGCGTTATTTCTTTACTACAGATGTGAAAAGGTTTATCTGGCAATTAAATACTTAAAATACATACTTATTATAATTTTCCTAATGGGTTAACAGCTGCGCTGGCACTAAAAGTACCAACATGTCCTACAAGGAAGGGGCTGGTAGGAGGACATGTAGCCCACAGCAGCTTGGAAGCCACAGGTTGCCTGCGCTTGTCATGAATATGTAATATATCTTTATTTCAATTATTTAGAAGACAGTGAAGTCTCCCATTGTATATTTAATTGGAAATTAGTTTTCCAGGCCTGATTTCAACACAATGACAAATCTTTAATGTTCACATGGAGCTTGTAAGAACTACTGTGTATACTTATTTTAATTTCTCCAAATTACTTGCTGTCTTCCAGTGACCCGCTCCTCCGAGACAGCTCTTTCATGTATTTTTTAGAAGCTGCGAATGCACACTGAGCTCCTGACACTACAAGGAGGCTGTAATAGCGTAGATATTCACATCCCTAATACAGCATTAGTCAGGAGAATAACCTGCATATCAATTGCGGTTAATTTTGTTTGTATCATTTTGTCTTTGCATTTGCCAGGAGCAAGGAGGCTTCTAGAAAGTAATCTTAAAATTGCTCGCTACAGGGTTATTAGCTAACTATTGATTTATGTCATATAACAACATTCAGCATTCTGCTTAACACAGGGTGTGTGTGTGCCGGTGGAGCAGTAAACATGGAGTCTTGTCAGTGTTTCGGCTTCAGGCAAAATCCCTATTAATGACAACAGGGAGTTTTGGACAAAGCCGCAGATCAAGAATCATGGTTGCTTGTAGAATATGCCCCTTAATTAAATAAGGGACAGCATTTACCTTATTAAACTTATGCAGTAAACATCATTGCTGGCATGTGCTAATGTGATGTGTTTAATGAGCCGTCAGCACTTTCTCTCAGCGGACTCAGCTGTCAAGTCATGGAAATTGGGCTCACTGCATAAAACACTGCAACTTGCCAATCTCCCACTGGTCTTTAAAGGAATGCCTTAACTTTAAATATACCTTGATCTCATATAAAAAGGAATCTTGTGAGATTCCCAAATATGTTTATTAAAAATCAATATAACATGACAGAATGCGAAACATGTGGAAATATATTTATCTGAGCCTGACGGTCTTAGGGCTGTGTTCAAATGCTATGACTGAATTGACACAGATGAGCACCCAAAATGCAACCGAAATGGCCCCAACATGTAAAATAGCACAGTTTTTCATTTGATTACACATAAAAAGTTTGATGGTTGTAAGGTAAATTTAAGACTAGACCAGGTTCAGACAGGTAAAATTCACGGCTCATAAGCAGTCTTCAATGTCTGAGCTGACTCCAGGTCTCCAAATCTGAACTTACAGCCTTGTAGAAACATCTAAAGCTAATAGTTTTGGTCCATACAGTTAACCGAGAAAAACATCCATCTCAACCCGGCCTCATTCATATGTCGGTGTTTTACTCATACATGAAAAAAACGGATCAGTTATCATCAGTGTTTTGGATCAGATTTCAATCATTGTTTGGTCAGTGTTTCAGTTTTATCATCAGTTGTTAATCAATGATTTGCAATGCGAATAACAGACATCCACTTTCCATGAATTTTACAGACCCATAGACTTGGAAGGCTAAGTACACACAAACAAATGAAAAAGCTCTCTTTTTGATCCTGAAAAAATTGTCAATTTTTCATGTTTTTTTTGCCGTATTGAATGACATTTGTGTGTTTGTTTTTGAGATCTATATACCATATTATTCTATTATTATGTTATAATACATCAATAAAGTTTGATAAAACTGGACAACATGGAAATGGTGTCTGTCTTGCATTAATTTTTTTTGCGCACCCATTGAAATATACATGTGATTCTTATCCAAAATAAACCAGATGAAACTAGGGTATGAATCAATTTTTTTCACAAAGATCGTGGATTCGTGCATTGGTCCATGCTGTCCGTGTGCGTTCCGATTTCCACACATACAGCAGAGTGATCAAAAATACCGTACATTCATGTCAATGTACCCTAAAGCTGGAGTCACACATAGCGACTTACCAGCGATCCCGACAACGATATCAATGTGTCAGGATCGCTGGTAAGTCACTATGTGATCGCTGGTGAGCTGTCACACAGACAGCTTCACCAGCGATCAGCACAGCGACGCCGCACACGCGGCATCGCTGTGTTCATGTAAAAAATAGAATTAAAATAAAAAATATTGTTATTCTCACCTTCCAACGTCCCGTGCAGCATTCCCGCCTCTCTCCACGCTCCGGTCCCAGTAATCCTTTGCGAGAATTACCGCGATGACGTCCGTTCTCGCGGGATCGCGAAGTCTCGCGGTCATTCTTGCAAAGGATCAGTAGGACCGGGAGCGTGGAGAGAGGCGGTAATGCTGCGCGGGACGTCGGAAGGTGAGAATAACAATATTTTTTATTTTTTTATTATTTTACAGCTGATCGCTGGTCTCCTGCCTGTCAAACGCAGCGATGCGTGCTGGTCAGCGGGAGACCAGCGACGAAAAATATGTCCAGAGGTTACTTGCAGCGATCAGTGATACCGGCAGGGAGGCCGGTCGCTGATCACTGTCACACACAGCGATCTCACTGGTGAGATCGCTGTTGTGTCACAAAAGTTGTGACTCAGCAGCGATCTCGCTAGCGAGATTGCTATGTGTGACTTCAGCTTAAGGCTGACTTTAGAAACCTATGGATTTTATCTTGCTTGTCATCATACTGTATGCCTTTTCATGAAATTGAATAAAGCCTCACTCTGCATTTAAGAAGTTGGGTTGCTGGATTTTTTACTCGTTGCCTACTGTATCCATATTCAATTCTGCTCTTCTTCTTAAGGGTTTACAGCCTCAGTGCACGCAGAAACAGGCACACCTGGCAGGAACAGACAGCGCGCAGCAGGGACCAGTGAATGCTCTGGCCCTCGAGCATCTGTACAGCGCAGACCTGCACCTGAGCATCGCCACTGCTGGCAGAGACTGTGAGGAGAGACGTGCAGTGTGCCCATTGGTCGCCACGAAGCGAGGTGCCAAACGCTCCAGGCCTGTGAGTATTGTGCACGTGCCACCTAAGAGAGACTGAGTGCAGGACTGTCATCTGCGCCCCGACTCCCCAGTGTATATCCGCTGGACCATGGTGGGCTTAGGCTGGTTTCACATTTGCGTTTTTTAGCGCTGGAAAAAAACGCATATGTGCGCATGCGTTTTTTCCCCTATATTTAACATGGGTGCGCATACCTGCGCGCTTGTAAGCGCATGTATGCGATTTTCATGCGCTGCGTTTTTTTGGGGTGTGCGTTTGTATTTTCCAGACGCAGCATGTTGCATTTTTTGGCCCTGCAAAAAAGCGCATGCGCACATATGCGCACGTTTTGCGCTAAAAATGGCCATTATAGCCTATGGATGCGCATATGTGCGCACTGGCATGCTCATGTATGCGTTTTTTTGCATATGCGTTTTTTTTTTTTAACCATGGAATTTAGGGGTTTGGGTTAGAGTTAGGGTTAGTTAAGGGGGTTTATGGTTAGGGTTAGGGTCAGGGTCAGGTTTAGGGTTGGGGTTTGGGTCAGGGTTAGGGTTAAGTATGGTTTGGTTAAGGGTTAGGGTCAGGGTTAGGGTCAGGATTAGGGTTAAGTATGGTTTGGTTAAGGGTTAGGGTTAGGGTTAGGGTTAGGGTCAGGGTTAGGGTTAGGGTTAGGGTTAGGGTCAGGGTTAGGGTTAAGTATGGTTTTGTTAAGGGTTAGGGTCAGGGTTAGGGTCAGGATTAGGGTTAAGTATGGTTTGGTTAAGGGTTAGGGTCAGGGTTAGGGTTAGGGTTAGGGTTAGGGTCAGGGTTAGGGTTAGGGTTATGGTCAGGGTTAGGGTTAGGGTCAGGGTTAGGGTTAAGTATGGTTTTGTTAAGGGTTAGGGTCAGGGTTAGGGTTAGGGTTAGGGTTAGGGTTAGGGTCAGGGTTAGGGTTAAGTATGGTTTTGTTAAGAGTTAGGGTCAGGGTTAGGGTCAGGATTAGGGTTAAGTATGGTTTGGTTAAGGGTTAGGGTCAGGGTTAGGGTTAGGGTTAGGGTCAGGGTTAGGGTTAGGGTTATGGTCAGGGTTAGGGTTAGGGTCAGGGTTAGGGTTAAGTATGGTTTTGTTAAGGGTTAGGGTCAGGGTTAGGGTTAGGGTTAGGGTCAGGGTTAGGGTTAGGGTTAGGGTTAGGGTCAGGGTTAGGGTTAGGGTTAGGGTCAGGGTTAGGGTTAGGGTTAGTTAGGGTTTAGGGTTTGGGTTAGGGTTAAGTATGATTTGGTTAAGGGTTAGGGTCAGGGTTAGGGTTAGGGTCAGGGTTAGGGTTAGGGTTAGGGTCAGGGTTAGGGTTAGTAAAGTCATGGTTTGGGTTAGTGTGAGGGGCCACCTAATGTTGGAAAAAAACGCAAACGCGGTAAAAACGCACTAAAAACGCATACAAACGCATAAAAACGCTGCGTTTTTTTCATGCATGCTCATAAAAATGCTTGAAAAAAACGCAGCAGTTGTATGCTTTTGTATGCGTTTTTTCAATGCGTTTTTTTGCGGGAAAAACGCGCTGCAAAAAAAAGCAAGTGTGAAACTAGCCTTAGACAGTGTAGTTGCCTCCACTCCCCTGGCCACATCAGCATATGGACTAGGGGTTCAGCAGAAGGTACCGGAGACCAACCGCTGCTGCCAGAAGACGGATCCTCGTTACCTTCAGGACCCCATCAGACAAGTGCCTCGCCAGCCGTTGTTGGCATCACCAACTGCTCTGTGATTCATCCCGTCCTGAGATAACAAGATGAATATGAACCATATAGGAGACAATTAGTACAGAGTTTTCAGCAAGAACAATCACAATGTGATGAGGTCTTGGGCAATCACTTTAAAGGACACTCCAAAATCCAACCACTAAGCAAAGATATTAGGCGTACTCAGTCTAAAAATCAATAAAAAAAGTAGGAAATGTATTGAATACACAATTATTACAGTCAACATACAGTGGGGAAAAAAAGCTATTTAGTCAGCCACCAATTGTGCAAGTTTTCCCACTTAAAAAGATGAGAGAGACCTGTAATTGACATCATAGGTAGACCACATCTATGAGTGTCAAAATGAGAAAACAAATCCAGAATATCACCTTGTCTGATTTGGCAAAATTTATTTTTCAAATTATGGTGGAAAATAAGTATTTGGTCACTTAAAAACATGCAAGATTTCTGGCTCTCACACACCTGTATAATTTTAAATAAAATGTCCTCCACTTATTACCTGTAGTAATGGCACCAGTTTGAACTTGATATCAGTATAAAAGACACCTGTCCACTATCTCAAACAGTCACACTCCAAACTCCACTATGGTGAAGACCAAGGAGTTGTTGAAGTACACCAGAAACAAAATTGTAGCCCTGCACGAGGCTGGGAAGACTGAAGCTGCAATAGGCAAGCAGCTTGGTGTGATTAAAACAACTGTGGGAGCAATAATACAAAAATGGAAGACATGCAAGACCACTGATAATCTCCCTAGATCAGGGGCTCCACGCAAGACTCACTCCGTGGGGTCAAAATGACTGCACCTTGAAAAAGCAAAGCGAAACACACGTCGGTGGTGGCGTGGTGCATGTCCTGCAGTATCGGAGTATGGGTAAGTAGAGTTGAGCGACTTTTGGTTTTTTATGGTCGAGTTTCGTTTCGTGAAACCCGACTGTTCCAAAAGTCGGGTCGAACAAGATCGGCCGACTATAGGGAAAAGTCGGGGTCGTCACGAAACACGAAACCCAATGTAAGTCAATGGGGAATAAAAGTCGGCAGTGAGAGGAGGACAGGAAACACACCTACAGTGCTCATTTGAATGCCAAAAGCATCAATTCTTCTTACTTAAGCTGGTCAACCTTAATTAACTTCATAATACAAATTACGCACTGAAAAATGGGGGTTATTTGGCTAAAGTTGTGGGGGGGTAGGGCTGGCTCCAGGTTTTCATGTGCCCTGGGCGAAAGAGCGCCCCTTTAACACATACTACAACTCATCATGCTCCGATACGGCAGAGAAATAGCGGTATAGTACAATGAAAAATACTTCACTTTTTACATCTCATGACGAGGCCCATCTATTTCTCCATACAGAATCATTGGTCCCATATAATGTTTGAAACAGTATATGATGAGCTCCACATAATGCTACAGTATATGTTGGTCCCCATGGATGAAGCTCCACTGTCTTATGGGCCCAAATAATGCTCCAAACATAATGGGCCCCATTTCTAATGCTCTAGTGTATAATGGGCCCTGTAAATGCTGCTCCAGTGTCTGATGTCCACCTTTGGAATGTTCCAGTGTATGGTGGGCCCCATCTATCATTCTCCAGAGTATAGTGCTCCCCAAAAATTGCTGTCCCAACATTGAAAACAATCAAATAAGTCTCCTCGCTAGGGAATCCCTGTACTAGTCTGGACTCCTCGTCGTCCCCATCTTCCATCTCACTGCACAGTATTTCAACCTTGCAAGTGCTGTGATCCTGAGCAAGCAGGGGGGGCCCACTCGTTGGCGACGGCACTGGCACAGGGCCCCTGATAGTACGGTGGTGTGTCTGATGGCGGGTGGGCCGAACCTGCACTTTCATCTGCAGCTTCCTCTTTGTCACTGTGTAAGATGGAACTGTATATGGGAAGGGTAACCTGAGTTTCATCAGGGTCAGATTCAGGCCGGGTAGCATGCGAGGGGAATGTAGTGGTCTGGGTCAATGTACCAGCAGATTCATCGAGCAGTGGCTGGGCATCAGTGCACTTGTGTCGCCCCCAGGAGTACGGTCGCCACAGTGGCATTACCTTCCTCCTAGGGAGTGTGATGTCATGCTTGGGAGCAATGAAGGATCTCTCTAGCAGGTTAACTGATTGGGCGGCATTATTCCCACAAGTCATGACCCTCCAAACAGCGTTCATGAAGGCAAAGTGTTTGTTTTACGTGGGCAGTATGGTTGCAAAGCTGAACCTTAAAAGAATATCCAGAAGGGAACCACCAGGAGTGGAGCCTACGGCGTAATTTGACTCAACACGGGCAATCTCAACCATGCCAGCTACAGAACAGATGCACACATTGCAAGCTTAATTCCGTTAACGAACGAGACTCCGTCATGCCCCGCGGTCCGAGTCCGGCTTATTAGAGGGACACGTGAGGCTCTGGCACATGAGATTGGCCAATAACTGGTGTGTCATGCCCTTACATGTCCGTGGCTGCATGTGCGCTACACTGAAAAGGCCAGCGTTTGTCGCTTACAGGTGCAGATAACCCGCTGAACAACGTTAGTGATGGGGATCACTGATTACAATTATTACTCGCGAACGATGATTTCCCAGTAAGTGCAGGTCAACCGCAGTTCCGGAATTAGGCCTAACCGTCATTCCTGAAAAAAAAGAAAAACTTACGTGTGCAAACCACAGGTGCTGTAGCTTGCTTAACAGCTCGCCAGCCGTTCTCACGCCCAGTATGGGTTGCACGTGATTGCACAAAGGTGAGAAAGGGTACCGTATCCCCGGATAACATGTATGGATAGCGTACACATTCAAAAGATATGTCTATACATCAGGAGGCAGGCTCAGACGGTGTCAGGCCCAGTATGGCTTGCAAGTGATTGCACAAAGGTGAGAAAGGGTACCGTATCCCCGGATAACATGTATGGATAGCGTACAGATTCAAAAGATATGTCTATATATCAGGAGGCAGGCTCAGACGGTGTAAGGCCCAGTATGGCTTGCAAGTGATTGCACAAAGGTGAGAAAGGGTACCGTATCCCCGGATAACATGTATGGATAGCGTACACATTCAAAAGATATGTCTATACATCAGGAGGCAGGCTCAGACGGTGTCAGGCACAGTATGGCTTGCAAGTGATTGCACAAAGGTGAGAAAGGGTACCGTATCCCCGGATAACATGTATGGATAGCGTACACATTCAAAAGATATGTCTATACATCAGGAGGCAGGCTCAGACGGTGTCAGGCACAGTATGGATTTGACGGCCCAGACTACACAGCGGAGGAGCAGGGAGAGGTAAAGATTGCAAATGCTGGGGCCCTGCCCAAGCAAGGGGGGCCCACTCATGGGCGTCGGTACTGGCACTGGGCCCCTCATAGTACGGCGGTGTGTCTGACGGCGGGTGTGCACCACCACCGTCAGAGACACTTGATTGCACTATGAGGGACCCTGTGCCAGTGCCCGCGCCCAAGAGTCGGCCAACCCACCTGTCCAGGGCAATGGCACTCGCACGGTGTCGTGCGCTAGGTGGTGACCCCGGCCATGGGGGGGAGGCAGCACAGTTAGGGAGTTTTAGAAAGTGGCATATGTTGATGTTGGACATTCAGCTGATGCAAAAGGCGAAATAGGTCAAGTCCCATGAAGAGGTGGACCAAAGCAAGCCATTTTTCTGTCACCCTATGTGTCATCAGGGGAAGGTGGGACAAAATCCTTGGAAACCCATGCATGGTTCATTTTAATGAAGGTTAGATCATCCACATTTTGGGTTGACAGACGGGTCCTTTTTTCTGTCAGGATTGATCCAGCTGCACTGAAGACTCTTTCCGATAGCACACTTGCAGCTGGGCAAGCGAGCTCCTGTAAGGCATATTGTGCCAATTCAGGCCAGGTGTCCAGTTTAGCAGCCCAATAGTCAAAGGGGAATGACCTGTGTGGGAGAACATCGATATGGGAGGAAAAGTAGTTTGTAACCATAGTTGACAACTGCTGTCTCCTGTCACTTTCCATCGATGCTGTATTACCAGTTGTGTGAGCGGTACTTGAAAAATCAGTCCACAACATTGTCATGAAACCCCTGTCTCCAACGCCACTTCTGCTGTGTGCACCATGAACACCTCTGCCAAGCTGCCCCCGGCCCGTACGGCTCTTGTGAGAACCATCACCGCTGCTGTGTGCTGGGAATGTCTCAAGCAACAGATTTACCAGAGTTGCTTGTTTATTAGCCAATATTAGGTCAAGGTTCTCCTGTGGCATGATGTTTTGCAATTTGCCTTTATAGCGTAGATCCAGGATGCTGGCCAACCAGTAGTCGTCATCGTTCATCATTTTGGCAATGCGGGGGTCCCTTTTTAGGATCCGAAAGGCATAATCTGACATGTGGGCCAATGTTCCCGGTGTCAATGATGCACTGCGAGTGCTGGTTGGAGGAGCACTTTCTGGCAAATCCACATCCCTCCAGTCACGCACAAACCCTGTACCAGACCTTGCCACGCCAACATTTTCACTTGCCCCACGAGATGCATCCTCCTCCCCTAAGTAATCATCCCCATCATCATCCTCCTCTTCTTCCTCCAACTCGTCCAGGAGAGGTCCCTGAGCAGACAATGGCTGAATGTCATCAAGGATTCCCTCCACCTCTTCCTCCTCGTCAACATTGGCTGCAGACGCCTGCTCCTTAAGGTGCGTCAAAGTTTGCATGAGCAGACGCATAAGTGGGATGCTCATGCTTAGGATGGCGTCGTCTGCGCTTACCAGCCGTGTGCATTCCTCAAAACACTGAAGGACTTTACAGAGGTCTTTCAGCTTCGACCACTGCACACCTGTCAACTCCATGTCTGCTCTCAAAGTGCCTGGCTGTGTATCCTCCCACAAATGCATTATGGCCTGCCTCTGCTCGCACAGCCGCTCCACCATGTGCAGGGTGGAGTTCCACCTTGTTGCAATGTCGATAATGAGGCGGTGGTTGGGAAGGTGGAGCAATCGCGGCAGCTTCTGCATACGAACGGAGTGTACAGGTGACCGGCGGATGTGCGCGCACAGTCTTCGCACCTTATGGAGCAGGGCTGTTAACTCCGGATAATTTTTGAGGAAGCACTGCACCACCAGGTTCAAGGTGTGAGCCAAGCAAGGTATGTGGCTGAGTTTTGAAAGGGCTATGGCTGCCACAAAATTACGGCCGTTATCACTAACTACCTTGCCTGCCTCAAGATATAGACTGCCCAGCCATGACTCAGTTTGTCGCTTCAAGTACTCAGCCAGCACCTCGGCGGTGTGTCTGTCGCCCAAACACATCATCTGCAACACAGCCTGCTGACGCTTTCCACTAGCTGCTCGATAGGGGGACACCTCGTGTGCAACAGTGGCAGCTGCAGATGGAGTGCTCGTACGACTGCGCTCTGTGGACGAGCTTTCGCTTCTGGAGGAGGAGGAGGAGGGTGGAACGCCTACAGCCAACTGTTTCCTATACCGTGGGCTAGGCAGCACTGTCCCACCACCGCTGTCCCCTGTGGACCCTGCATCCACCACATTAACCCAGTGCGCAGTGATGGACACGTAACGGCCCTGGCCATGCCGACTGGACCATGCATCAGTTGTGAGGTGCACCTTTCCACTCACTGACTGCTTGAGTGCATGGACAATGCGGTCTTTCACATGATGGTGGAGGGCTAGGATGGCTTTGCGAGAGAAGAAGTGGTGACTGGGTAGGTCATAGCGTGGTACTGCATAGGCCATGAGTTCGCGGAAAGCTGCGCTTTCCACCAACCGATAGGGCATCATCTCAAACGAGATTAGTTTGGCAATGTGGGCGTTCAAACCCAGTGTACGCGGATGAGAGACTGAGTACTTTCTTGACCTACTCATAGTGTCTGGGAGGGTGAGCTGGACTTGAGAGCTGCATATGGTGGAAGTAGCGGTGGACAGGGCGGACTGAGAGAGGGTTGATGATGGTGATGGAGTTGGTGTTCTTTCTGATGGCATAGATTCAGTATTTCGTTGATAAAACAGTGGGATTCCCTGACTGCTGTGGCCTTGCAATGACACCTCAACATTTGCTGCTGTGCTAACCGGTGGGCTTACAGTGGGGGAAACAATGTATCGTTGCTGACTACCTTCTTTGTGATCAGTTGCACATGTGGCACTTGAGGTTTGGTGTTGTGTCCACGCTTGCAAGTGCATGCTGGTTAAATGTCTAAGCATGCAACTGGTATTCAAATTTTTCAGATTTTTCCCTCGGCTAAAGGTCTTTGCGCACTTCTTACAGATAACCTTGGCCTGATCATGAGGATTTTGTTCAAAAAAGTGCCACACTGCACTCTTCCTACTTTGGCAGACATTTTGCGGCCTAGCACGCTGTGATGTTTTGACCCTCTGGACAAGCTGTCCAGCAACTCTTTTGATTTTTGGAACCTGTCTTTGGAGTGCTCCGGGCCTGCCAGATAACAGCTGTTGCGATGTTGATGTCTGCTGTGGATGCTCCTCATCTGAGCTATTGGAAGCAGCACCCTCTTCCCCCAATGGATGCCAATCTGGGTCAACAACTGGGTCATCCACCACCTCCTCTTCAATATCATGTGCACCTTCCTCTGTGTCACCGTGTATGGTGGTATAGTGTGCGGGAAGGGGCACCTGAGTCTCATCAGGGTCAGAATCTGGCTCTGTACACTGCGAGGACAATGTAGTGCTCTGAGTGAATGTACCAGCAGAATCATCTATCAGCTGCTGTGCATCAGTGCACTCCATGTCAGATTCATCTTGGCCTGGGTAATTCACCATTTCACTTGATAATCCAGGCATGGTATGTGAAAACAGCTCCATGGAGTAATCAGTAGTATGGCCTGCGTCATCCTTCAATCTTGGTTGTGGTGAAGGACACAAGGAAAGGTGTGGTTCATGAACATGAGCCTCCAATGACGACTCAGTGCTTTTACTTTTTACAACTTCAGAAGAGGAGGCGATAGAGCTGGAGGCTGAGTCAGCAATGTAAGACAAAACTTTTTCCTGATGCTCTGGCGTTAAAAGCGGTTTGCCAACTCCTAGAAAACTAAGCCTTCGAAGCCTTATGGAGCCAGACGATGACGCAGGCTCAACACCTCCTGCATTCGGTCCTATTTTGCTTTTGCCACTATCATCAGATCCACCACCAACACCATCATTACCAGCTGCCAACCCCCGCCCAATTCCACGGCCTGTTCCACCAGACTTCCTCATTTTTGGTAGAAATGTAGACAAAATCCTACAAACTATATAGTAATGTAAAACAAGGTACAAGGTGTCTATAGGGCAGGGGAGATTTAGATTTTCTGCAGACACTTGTGGACACTGGACACTTGGATTGTGTGAGGCCCACTGAATATCACAGTGCTATGTCACAGGCTCGATGGCACAGGTGTGAAAAAAGTGACTACAGGATAAGGGAGATTTTGAATTTCTGCAGACACTTGTGGACACTGGACACTTGGATTGTGTGAGGCCCACTGAATATCAGAGCGCTATGTCACAGGCTCGATGGCACAGGTGTGAAAAAAGTGACTACAGGATAAGGGAGATTTTGAATTTCTGGGAGATTTTGAATTTCTGCAGACACTTGTGGACACTGGACACTTGGATTGTGTGAGGCCCACTGAATATCACAGTGCTATGTCACAGGCTCGATGGCACAGGTGTGAAAAAAGTGACTACAGGATAAGGGAGATTTTGAATTTCTGCAGACACTTGTGGACACTGGACACTTGGATTGTGTGAGGCCCACTGAATATCAGAGCGCTATGTCACAGGCTCGATGGCACAGGTGTGAAAAAAGTGACTACAGGATAAGGGAGATTTTGAATTTCTGGGAGATTTTGAATTTCTGCAGACACTTGTGGACACTGGACACTTGGATTGTGTGAGGCCCACTGAATATCACAGTGCTATGTCACAGGCTCGATGGCACAGGTGTGAAAAAAGTGACTACAGGATAAGGGAGATTTTGAATTTCTGCAGACACTTATGGACACTGGACACTTGGATTGTGTGAGGCCCACTGAATATCACAGCGCTATGTCACAGACTCGATGGCACAGGTGTGAAAAAAGTGACTACAGGATAAGGGAGATTTTGAATTTCTGCAGATACTTGTGGACACTGGACACTTTTGGATTGTGTGAGGCCCAATGAGTATCAGAGCGCTATGTCACAGGCTCGATGCAGCAGGTGTGAAAAAAGTGACTACAGGATAAGGGAGATTTTGAATTTCTGCAGACACTTGTGGACACTGGACACTTTTGGATTGTGTGAGGCCCAATGAATATCAGAGCGCTATGTCACAGGCTCGATGCAGCAGGTGTGAAAAAAGTGACTACAGGATAAGGGAGATTTTGAATTTCTGCAGACACTGGACACTTTTGGATTGTGTGAGGCCCAATGAATATCAGAGCGCTATGTCACAGGCTCGATGCAGCAGGTGTGAAAAAAGTGACTACAGGATAAGGGAGATTTTGAATTTCTGCAGACACTGGACACTTTTGGATTGTGTGAGGCCCAATGAATATCAGAGCGCTATGTCACAGGCTCGATGCAGCAGGTGTGAAAAAAGTGACTACAGGATAAGGGAGATTTTGAATTTCTGCAGACACTTGTGGACACTGGACACTTTTGGATTGTGTGAGGCCCACTGAATATCAGAGCGCTATGTCACAGGCTCGATGGCACAGGTGTGAAAAAAGTGAATTGTAGAATTGGGCAGAATAGGAATCTCCCTAGAGTGTAGGTCTGTAAGAACGGAACAAGTCCTCCACTTATCCTTCCACAGTGAGACACAGATAGCTTCACTGTGGCTGTGATAACAGCCATTACACGGTACTGTGTGAGGAACGTACACGCTGTATGGTGTGAATAAATGCACGCTCAGTACCTTAGCAGGACAAAAAAAAAATTGGGATTGCTTTTAAAAAAGCAGTTTGCAGAGCAGCGGGGAAACAGCAATGCAGCTGTCAGGAAGCCTTAGAAGGCAGCCTAACAACCAACACCGCTGATCCACCACAATATAGCCTCCCCTTGCACTGCACACACAGTGACTGGTGTGTTGCACAGGCAAAATCGCTAGCAGCAGAAGCAGTTTTTTTGTCTTCTTCCCTGCCTAACGCTCTCCCTACAGAATCAGCAACCTCTCCCTATGCTAAGATCGGCAGAAGTAAGATGGCGGTCGGCGTGTACGCCCTTTTATACCCCCTGTGATGCCCACCAAAGCAAGCCAATCACTTGCATGCCCTTCTGAAAGATGGTGGTGACCCGTGCCTATGTCATCACGTTGCCCACAGTGTCCGTGGATCCTGATTGGCTGAAAAAGAGCGCAAAACAAACTTTTGAAACGCGACTTTGGCGCATAAGTCGCCGACCTCGTGGCCGACCTCATCCTAGGGTCGGGTTTCGTTTCATGAAACCCGACTTTGCCAAAAGTCGGCGACTTCTGAAATTGTTCGACCCGTCTCGCTCAACTCTATGGGTAAGTACTTGTTAGCTTTGGATTGACACAGGTCCCAATGATGTATGTGCGCACTAAACTGTTTAGCTTTTGGTAAAAACTGATGTCTATCCTTCCTATTTCCATATGATTATTAGCACTTAACATTTTACTTTTTATTTGCCCATTTTTGTCAGGACATTTGCAGCCAGCACTTACCTGATCCTGCTTTTTGATACGTCTTATTATTCTTTTGGAACTATTTGACTGATTTACTATATGTTGACTGTAATAATTGTATGTTCAATAATTTTCTTACTTTTTTTATTGATTTTTGGACTGAGTATTCCTATTATCTATGCTTAGTGCATCCTGAGAAACGTTTGACAGGATAATTCGACCCCACAAGAACTGTTAATACCCTTTCTACTGTTCTTTAACTCTGCATACTATTTACACTTTGAACTGTGTACTTCCAGTGTTAACCATTTACCTCCCTGTGTGGATTATTCCCCTGTTAAAATTATTAACTCTTGCTCTGCCTTCTGTCTGTCATGGCATCCCATAACGTGCTCACAAATGTGTCCATAGTGTGAGCTGCTAACTGCTTATTTTTCACTAAAGTTAAGTGCCCACGATGAGCTTTTTGGTGAGTTTTTGGCACTGAGTATTTTCACTGTACAAAACATGCTATGTCTTATAATTCCAACAAAGTGAATGGGATTTATAGAAATGCAATGGCTACTGTGCTTTTTCTTTAAACTGACCTGTGGTGCCTGTTTGAAATTCACAACATGTCAATTTCTTTTGTGTGTACGCTGTGCAAATTTCCCCTATAGAAAATTAGATGTGAAATATTTGCATATAAAAAATGTGTATGTATTTTTAGTGCATTTTAGTATCAATAAAGTTTTGTTGAAGTCAGATTCCAGGAAGTATCAAAAACAATGCAACTTTCTTTAGTATATGACATAACAAAAAGAGGGAAAGACCACAGCATCAAACACGCAATAAAAAAGAATCAAAACAAGTGCAAGCAACCTAAATTATTTAATAGAAGCAGAACATCTGACTCACTAGAAACTTACCAAATATTCATCATTGGAATATAGTTTTTGATCTATGACTCTGATCAAAGCATTAAAAATGGACATACAGTTGAAACCAGATGTTTACATACACTATATAAAAAGACACATATGCATGTTATTTTCAATATCTGATATCAAATCAGAATAACCAAAAAACTGTAGGAGAAATCAGTGCAAATAGGGTCTTATCTGAGAAATACAGTTATTTTAGCATTCAGATTAATCTCACCTAGTTCAATCTGTTAAAGATGCATATAATGTAGAAAATCAGTCACAGCGGATCCACGGTTGGGATATACAGTATGTCTCCATTCTGTTGGCAGGGCGGAATATTGTCCACTAATTCCCATTACAGTGTGATGAAATCAGAAAAAACCTTTCCCGTTTTCGGTCAATTAGGATTACCATAATTATTAAATTTTGCCAAATGCCAGAAAAATGAGAGTGAATGTTTTAAAGCATTTTTATTACTTACTGCAAAGTCAAAAGTTTACATACACTAAGAATACTTAAGATTGATATGCTTTTAAACAATTCTGGACTGCCCATATGATGATGTCATGTCTTTGGAAACTTCTGATAGACTTTTTGGCAACATCTGAGTTAATTAGAAACATTTTAATGCACACCTGAAACACACTGCTTCTTTGTTTCGCATCATGGGAAAGTCTCAAGAAATCAGCCAAGATATCAGGAAGAGAATTGTGGACTTGCACAAGTCTGGCTCATCCTTGGGTACAATTTAAAGATACCTGAAGGTGCCTGGTTCATCTGTACAAACAATTATACACAAATACAAACAAAATGGAAATGTCCAGCCATCATACCGCTCAGAAAGGAGATGGGTTCTGTGACCCAGAGATGAACATAATTTTCCTAAGGACAAAAGCAAAATACCTTGTGAAGATGATGGCGAAAGCTGGTAAGATTGTGTCAATAACCACAGTGAAACGAGTAATGTATCAACAGGGGCTGAAAGGCCACTCTGCCAGGAAGAAACCATTACTCCAAAATAAACATGAAAAGCCAGATTAATGTTTGCAAATGCACACAGGAACAAAGACCTTAATTTGTGGAGACATGTCCTGTGGTCTGATGAAGCTAAAATGGAACTTTTGGGCATAATGACCATCGTTACGTTTGGAGGAAAAAGGGAGAAGCTTGGAAGCCTAAGAAGACCGTCCCACCACTGAAACACGGGGGTGGCAGCATTATGTTGTGGGGTTGTTTCGCTGCAGGAGGGACAGCTGCACTTCACAAAATAGATGGCATCATGAGAAAAGAAGACTATGTGGCAATACTAAAGCAACATCTCAAGACCGGTTTCCGCTCTTTACACTCTACTGAAACTGCCCTCACTAAAGTCTCTAATGATCTACTATCAGCTAAATCAAATAGTCACTACTCCATGCTAATTCTCTTGGATCTCTCTGCAGCATTCGAAACTGTAGATCATCAGCTCCTCCTCACTATGCTCCGTTCCATTGGCCTCAAGGACACTGTTCTCTCCTGGTTCTCCTCCTATCTCTATGACTGCTCCTTTACTGTATCTTTTGCCAGTTCCTCCTCCTCTCACCTTCCCCTTACTGTTGGGGTTCCTCAAGGATCAGTCCTAGGCCCCCTCCTCTTCTGCTTGTACACTGCCCCAATTGGTCAAACAATCAGTAGATTTGGTTTCCAGTACCATCTCTATGCTGATGACACTCAATTATACGCTTCTTCTCCAGACATCACGTCAGCCTTTCTATAATATACCGGCGATTGTCTAAACGCTGTGTCTAACATCATGTCCTCACTATATCTGAAACTGAACCTGTCAAAGACTGAACTCCTTGTGTTTCCTCCCTCTACTAATGTACCTATACCCGACATTGCCATTTCCATGTGTGGTTCCACTATTACTCCCCAGCAACATGCCCGCTGTCTTGGGGTCATACTTGACACCGAGCTTTCCTTTGCCCCCCACGTACGATCACTGGCTCACTCTTGTTATCTGCACCTCAAAAACATTTCTAGAATTCGACCTTTTCTTACTTTTGACTCCGCAGAAACTCTTACTGTTTCTCTTATTCATTCTCATCTCGACTATTGTAACTCTTTTCTAATCGGTCTCCCTCTTACCAAACTCTCCCCTCTCCAATCTGTCTTGAATGCTGCAGGCAGGATCATATTCCTCACCAATCGTTACACCGATGCCTCTACCTTGTGCCAGTCATTACACTGGCTACCAATCCACTCCAGAATCCAGTACAAACTTATTACCCTTACCCACAAAGCCCTCCATGGCTCAGCACCACCCTACATCTCCTCCCTCATCTCAGCCTTCCACCCTACCCGTGCCCTCCGTTCTGCTGATGACCTGAGGTTATCATCCTCAATAATCAGAACCTCCCACTCCCGTCTCCAAGACTTTACACGTGCTGCGCCAATTCTTTGGAATGCACTTCCCAGGTCAATACGATTGGTCCCCAATCCCCACAATTTTAAGCGTTCCCTGAAAACGCATTTATTCAAACTGGCCTACCGCCTCAACACATTAACCTTATCTATCTCTTGGTGGCACAGTCAAAAGTTTTACCATAACCAGGTTCCCCGCATCATGTTCCCACATGCTTTATGCATCCATAAGCCCTCTGTGTCTGTACTGTTACACACTTAATATTATGGCTGGTCCAAACAATCAGGGCAATTGTTACCACCCACCCTTCATGTCTACCTTTTTCCTCATAGACTGTAAGCTTGCGAGCCGGGCCCTCATTCCTCTTGGTATTTGTTATAATCTATGTGATTATTGTTATGCTGTAATGTCTATTGTCTGTGCAAATCCCCTCTGAAATGTAAAGTGCTGCGGAATATGTCGGCGCTATAGAAATAAAATTTATTATTATTATTATAAGACATCAGCCAGGAAGTTAAAGCTTGGGCTGAAAGGGGTCTTCCAAATGGACAATGACCTGAAGCATACTGCCAAAATGGTAACAAAGTGGCTTAAGGATAACACAGTCAATGTTTTGGAGTGGCCATGACAAAGCCCTGATCTCAGTCCTATTGAAAATTTATGGGTAAAGCTGAAAATGCAGGTACGAGAAGGCGACCTTCAAACCTGGATTAGTTACACCAGTTTTGTCAGGAGAAATGGGCTCAAATTCAGGCCATCTATTGTGAGAAGATTGTGGAAGGATATCCCAAACATTTGACCCAAGTCATTCACTTTAAGGGCAATGGTACTAAATACTAATGAAATGCATGTAACCTTTCGACTTTGCAGTAAGTAATAAAAATGCCTTAACACATTCTCTCATTTTTCTAGCATTTGGCAAACATTAATAATTATGGTAATCCTAATTGACCTAAAACAGGAAAAGTTTATTTTGATTTCATGTCAGATATTGAGAAAAACATGCATATGAGTCTTTTTATATAGTGTATGTAAAGTTCTGGTTTCTACTGTACCTCTGATTTTTTGGCAGACACTTAATTTGTAAAAACAAGCATCATACATTATAATGGGTACATTCCACAAGTGTGGAAAATACATGTCTGAAAGAGGCTTTACCTGCATAATTACTCAGCTGTTAATTAGAATAATACTTTTAATAACAATTAAATTTAAAGTTGTACCAGCAGACAATGTTGGCATGGTATTGATTGCACTGTGGGTTCCCATTCAGCTACAGAGGTGTTATAGATGTATATACAGCTCTGGCCAAAAATTAAGAGACCACTGCACAGTTTTATAAAAAATCAGCTTCTCTACATGTCTGACAGCCATTCCATTCCAGTGTGTCAGTTGAATTCCAACCAGAGTACACTTCATTATACTTAATGTGCTTCTTATTAGGTGATCACATGAACCAAATTTTATTTAATGAAGGAAAGTATAGGAAATCCTACTGTGGTGTTCACAATCCCCTTGGAATAGGACAAGCTAGATGGCAAAACAAGTGCTAGTAATATCCCAAAAGTAATAGGAATGAAAAAATAACTTTTAGCCATGCCAAAGGAGTTGAAAAGAAAAGTCTTGAATGAGGAAAAGAAGGGCTCAATTCTGGCTTTATTAGCAGAGGGATATAGTGAGCATTATATTTCCTCCATCCTTAAAATTTCTAAGACAGTAGTCCATTACAACAAGGTCAAGCAGCAGACATTGGGGACAACAAAGCTACAGACTGGCAGAGGGCGAAAACAACTCTCCACTGACCAGGATGACCGTCATCTTATTCAAATGTCACTCAACCACCACAGGATGACATCAAGTGACCTACAAAAGTAATAGCAAATGGCAGCTGGGGTGAAATGCACGGCAAGATCAGTTCGTAACAGGCTCCTAGAGGCAGGGCTCAAGTCATGTAAAGCTAGAAAAAAGCCTTTCATCAATGAGAAGCAAAGGAGAGCCAGGCTGGTTTGCCAAAGACCAAAAGGATTGGACAATAGAGGACTGGAGTAAGGTAATCTTCACTGATGAGTCTAATTTTCAGCTTTGCCCAACACCTGGCTGTCTAATGGTTAGACGGAGACCTGGAGTTGCGTACAAGCCACAGTGTCTTGCACCCACTGTGAAATTTGGTGGAGGATTGGTGATGATCTGGGGATGTTTTAGCAAGGCTGGAATTGTCCAGGTTAATATTTGCGAAGGACATATGAATAAAGCCATGTACAAGGTTATCCTAGAAAAATAGTTGATTCCTTCTGCTCAGGCAATGTTCCCCAACTCTGAGGACTGGTTTTTCCAACAGGACAATGTGCCATGCCACACAGCTAGGTCAATCAATGTGTGGATGAAGGACCACCACATCAAATCCCTCTCATGGCCAGCCCAATCTCCGGACCTGAACCCCATTGAAAACCTCTGAAATGTAATCAAGAGGAATATGGATAGTCACAAGCCATCAAATAACAAAGAACTGCTTAAATTTTTGTACCAGGAGTGGCATAAGGTCACCCAAAATCAGTGTGAAAGACTGGTGGAAAACATGCCAAGATGCATGAAAGCTGTGATTAAAATCATGGTTATTCCCCAAAATATTGATTTCTAAACTCTTCGTGAGTTAAAACATTAGTATTGTTGTTTCTAAATGATCATGAACTTCTTAGTTTTCTTAGCATTATTTGAGGTCTGCAAGCACTGCCTTTTTTTGTTATTTTGACCATTTCTCAATTTCTGAAAACAAATACAAAATTTAGTGCTTGGAAATTCGAAGACATGCTGTCAGTAGCTTATAGAATAAAAAAGCAATTTACATTTTACTAAAAAATATACCTATAAAGAGAAAATATACCTATAAATAGGAAAATCAGACAAACTGATTGCAGTGCTCTCTTACTTTTTGCCAGAGCTGTATATACAATATATATATATATATATATATATATATATATATATATATATAGTTATCACTGCAGCCTTGCAGCTCTGAGGTCCTGAGTTGAAATACCACCAAGGACAACATCTGTTAGGAGTTTGTATGCCTTCCCCATGATTTTACCTGGGTTTCCTCCCCCACTTCAAAGACACATTGATAGGTAATCCAGATTGTGAGCCCCAGTGGGGACAGTAATCATAGAATCATAGAATGGCAGTGTAGGAAGGGACCACCTGGGTCACCTGGTCCAACCCCCTGCTCAATGCAGGATTCACCCTCGAAGTCAAAAAGTTTTTTCTAATATCTAATCTGTGTATCCTCCCAATCAGTTTCATCCCATTGCTTCTAGTCTTTCCTTGTGCAAATGACAATAAATCTGATCTCTCTACAGTTTGACAGCCCTTGGAATATTTCTAGACAGCTATTAAGTCTCCTCTCAGTCTTCTGTTTTTTAAGCTAAACATTTCCAAATCCTCTAACCATTCTTCATAGAACATTGTGGCAGACCGGTCACCAATCTGGTCACTCTTCTTTGAACTTGCTCCTGTTTGCTCATGTCTTTTTTAAATATGATGCCCAGAACTGGACACAGTATTCCAGATGAGGTCTGACCAAGGAGGAGTAGAGGGGGATAATTACATCATGTCATCTAGACTGTATGATTCTTCAAGCTTCTGTTTGCCTTTTTTGTTGCTGCATCACACTGTTCATGTTCAGTCTGTGATCTATTAGATTACCCAAGTCTTTTTCGCATGTGCTTTTGCTTAGCCCTATTCCTCCCATTCTGTATTTGCTTTTTTCCTTTTTATTGCCCAGATGTAGGGCTTTGTATTTCTCCCTGCTTAAAACCATGCTGTTTGTTGTTGCCCACAGTTCCAGTTTGTTCAGATATTTTTGAATCCTCTCTCTCCTCTCTAGTATTAAGAAGAAAGGACAAGAGTAGCACCAGCAAGATTGGGTGTAAACCTCCCAGGTACATACCAGTCCACAACTGTAGCAACAAAGTATGGAAGCAGCACATCATAATCCATGAAAAAGCTAGTTTAATAGCCCATGTGGCAACGTTTCGGCTCCAAAGTGTGAGCCTTCCTTTTCTAGTATTAGCTATCCCTTCTAGCTTTGTGTCATCAGAAAATTTAGTCAGATTACCCTCAATTCCTTCACCTAAATCATCGATAAAGAAGATGAATAGCACAGGGCCCAGGATATAGCCCTGTGGCACCCCACTTGAGACATTCTCCCAACTAGATATGGAGCCATTTATGACCACTCTTTGGGTCCGATCAATAAGCCAGGTATTAATCCATCTAACAGTCGCCTTGCCCATTCCATACTTGGCAAATGCTTTGCTGAAGTCAAGATATACTATATCTACAACATTTCCCTGATCTACCCAGTCAGTGAATCTGTCATAGAAGGAAAATAAGTTAGTCTGACATGACTTATTAGTTACAAACCCATGCTGGTTCTGGGTAATCACTTAATTCTCATAAAAATACTTGTATACATGTTTTCAATTAGCAATAATCACGCCTCAGATAAACCTCATTGGTTATGATACTGCCACTTGCATACATGTTGTTTAATAATTTGTTCAAAGTTCTTTCTTGGCATAGAAGTCAGGGTCACAGGTCTTTATTTCCCTGTATCCACCTTCTTCCCCTTTTTGAAGATAGAGACATTTGCTCTTTTCCAGTCTTCTGAGACTTCTTCTGTTTTCCAAGAATTTTCAAAGATTATTGAGAATGGCTCAATAATTTCCTCTGCTATGTCCTTCAGTATCCTAGGATGTAATTCATCTGGACCTGGAGACGTGAATTAATTTATGTTAGCTAAGTGTTACCTCACCATCTCTGTAACAATTATAAGGGTACTACGGAATCTGATTGCATGGGATAACACGAGACTGAGACCAAAACTGATGTAAATAAGTATATTAAGAAGTGAAACAAAACTAACAGAGCACTTCCTGCAATAGTAACGAAAGCACAGCACAATATATTAATGTCCAGTGAACTGAAGAGCGGGGCTCGACCACTAATATGAACTAGTCCAACTGTAATATGATGCAGGTGTGCACTAGGCACTAAATGTGAGAGTCCAGCAGTATATATGATAGGAAGCACATGGCCCTTAATGAGGAAGTCCAGCGATAATATTAATGAGCACGCACACTGCACTAACGTGTAGAAGTCCAGCAATCATATAGGTGAAAATGCACACAGCACCTAGACGTAGAAGTCCAGCAATTCACTGGAGTAGCACTAACAGAGGAAGATCACCACATGTAATTTTGGGCTAAAAGTCCCTCACAAGACCAGCACCGCAGCCCACACAAACACAGACCAAGAGGAGATGGTGACGTCAGGATTCCTTACTGGCCACAGCAGTTCCAGAGGCGAACAGCTCCTCACTAGAAGTCCAGATAGCAGTTATCAGGGAAACGCACAGGGCACTGTAGGCGGCAGAGCATGGAGAGGCAGAGTGCTGAGTTACGAGCAGCAGGAGCAGGGAGTCCACCAGTAGACAGGCAGGAGCTCAAGAGCCAACAGCAACAAAATACTCAGGCAAAGAGGAATACACGACCCAGACTTAAATCACAAAACAGACAGGAAGTTCCATGGCAGGGCGAGATGCAAGACTCCATCTTGAATAAGGGCACACAGGCTCAAAAGAAAGTCCGGAATCCTTACAATCTCTCTGTTTATAGATAGCGTGGATTCTTCTATTCCTTCAGTAGTACAGTGAAGATCAGTTGATGTTACATTACTTTCTGAGAGAAAACAAATGGAAAATAGGAATTTAAAAGTTCAGCCTTCTCAACATCATTTTTTACTACTTCACCATTTTTATCCTGTAAATATCCTGTAGCATCTTTGACTTTTCTTTTACTTTTGACATACCCCAAAATCCTATTTTATTGCTTTTTAACATCTCTTGCAAACTTTAATTCATTATCATCTTTAGATAATCTGTTGTGTGGCCTGCAGGTTCAACAGACAGCATTATATTCTTCTTTAGATATGCCTTCCTCTTTCCATTTGATAAACATTTCTTTATTCCTTTTTAGCATGTGTTTAAATGCTGTATTCATCCATCCAGGTTTCCTTAAATGCTTCCTATTCTTCTTTCTTTTAGGGATTGTTAATGATTGTGCTTTGAGAATCTCATTTTTGAAAACTTCCCATCCTTGCTGGACATTTCAGTCCTTATAAAGACACCAGTCATTGGATCCCTCCTATCCTCTTACTGAGTCCTTTAAAATCTGCATTTCTGAAATCCAGCCTTGAAGTCTGAGTCTTCACAGGTCTTCCTCCTCTAGTTAGCCAAAATACTATGATAACACTATCACTGCCTCCTAGGGTCCCAGCCACCCTTACCTCCTCAACCATTTCCTCCCTGTTTATAAGGAATGGATCCAAGGTAGCAGATCCCCTTGTTTTCTCCCCTACCTTTTGGAAGATAAAGTTGTCAGCAAGAGAGGATAAGAATTTGACGGACCTGTTACTTTTGCCTGAGAGAGATTCCTAACAAATGTCTTGATAGTTGAAATCTCCCATGATCATATTTTTTGGGGAACTTGGCCATCTGATGCATAAAGAGTTCATGCATATCTTTAGCTTATCCAGGTGGCCTGTAGTAATTGTCTACAGTGATGTTCTTTCCATTTTTCTCTCCTTGTATTCTTACCCGAAAGGTTTCTACAGAACTCCTAGTCTCTGAAGCTTCAATATCAGTGGAAATATATAGTTTTCTAACATACAATGTGACACATCCTCCCCGTTTATAAAGTCTGTTTCTCGCAAATAAGTTGTATCCTTATAGCCTTAAATTCCAATCATGTGTATCATCCCACTAAGTTTCAGTGATGCTAATGACATCATATTTTTTCCTGTGTTAGTAGCTCCAAATCTCCTTGTTTGATGCCCATGCTCTGAGCATTTGCATAGAAACATTTTAGTTTGTGATCAGTTTCTCTTTCTCCAATATTTTTATTACTCTGATTTTTTTGTCCTTGTTCTTCTTTTCCACTTCTAATAGCAGAGTTCTCAATAGTATTCATTTGCTTTATGGCTTTCCTTGGCCTTTTGCTTCTCTGCCCACAATGTTCTAGTTTAAAGCTTTCCTCACGAGTGTAGCAAGACGATTTCCAAATACATGTTTTACAGCTTTGGTAAGGTGCAGCCCATCTCCAGCAAATTGTCCATTCTATAAGTAATTCATGATGCAGAAATCCAAATCCTTGCTGATGTATACCTGTTTACCTGTAGAATCTTGTTTCACCTCCTTGTTCCATGGCCATCCACTGGGAGGATGGATGAGAAGATCACCTGCGCTCCAAGTCTTCAAAGTCACTGCAGATAGTTTTCAGGTCATTTCTTGCAATGACATTTGTCCCCACATGTAATATCAGGAATGGGTAGTCATCTGTAGGTCTGAAGAGTCCTGATATCCTGTGAGAGACATCTTTGTTTTTTGCAACTGGAAGACAGCACATTTCTCTTCCTTTCTGCAGATAGCGGCCTCTGTTCCTCTCAACAGGAAACCTCCATGATCACCACTCTCTGCTTCTTCTTCTTCACAACATTTTTCCTTTTCCATCCAAGAGGACTCTGAGAGCTTAAAAGGTTGTTCTTTGTAAGCAAAGTCTTATTTTGATGTATTTGACCATCATTCTCCTACGTGAGAGCCTGATATGTATGTAAAGCACTATGGAATAATTGGTGCTATATACGAAGGGTATAAAATTTATGTTTCCATAATCTTTTACTTTTTTTTGCCAATATTGGCAATATCAGTAGGAAAATAGAAGGACTTACATGTTTGATTTTCAAATTTTTTTTTAGTTATTTTTTTATGAAAATATAGATTACTAAAATACAAAACTAACAGGTCAAGGAAATTCTTATCCTCTCTTGCTGACAACTTTATCTTCCAAAAGGTAGGGGAGAAAACAAGGGGAACTGCTACCTTGGATCTAATCCTTATAAACAGGGAGGAAATGGTTGAGGAGGTAAAAGTGGCTGGGACCCTAGGAGGTAGCGACCATGCTATTTTAGAATTTTGGATAACTAGAGGAGGAAGACTTGTGAAGACTCAGACGTCAAGGTTAGATTTCAGAAAGGCAGATTTTAAGGGATTCAGAAAGAGAATTGGAGGGATCCAATGGCTGGATATCCTTAAAGACAAAAATGTCCAGGAAGGATGGGAAATCTTGAAAAATGAAATTCTCAAAGCACAATTGTTAACAATTCCGAAAAGAGGGAAGAATAGGAAGCATTTAAGGAAGCCAGGATGGATGAACACAGAACTTAAGCACATGCTAAAAAGGAAGAAAAAAATGTTTATAAAATGGAAAGAGGGAGGCATATCTAAAGAAGAATATAATGCTGTCTGCAGAACCTGCAGGGCACAAATCAGATTAGCTAAAGCTGACAATGAATTGAGGCTTGCAAGAGATGTCAAAAGCAATAATAAAGGATTTTGGGGATATGTCAAAAGTAAAAGAAAAGTCAAAGATGCTATACGATTTTTACAGGATGAAAATGATGAAATGGTAAGACAGGATGTTGAGAAGGCCGAACTTTTAAATTCCTATTTTGCATCTGTTTTCTCTCAGAAAGGAAATGTGACATCAACTGTTCTTCACTGTCCTATTAAGGGAATAGAAGAATCCAGGATATCTATAAACAGAAAGATAGTGAGGAAACACTTAGCTAACCTAAATGAATTCAAGTCTCCAGGTCCAGATGAATTACACCCCAGAGTACTGAAGGAGATAGCAGAAGAAATTTTTGAACCCCTCTCCATAATATTTGAAAATTCTTGGAGAACAGGAGAAGTCCCAGAAGACTGGAGAAGAGCAAATGTTGTTCCTATCTTCAAAAAGGGGAAGAAGGTGGACCCAGGCAACTATAGGCCGGTGAGTCTGACTTCTATACCAGGAAAGATCTTTGAACAAATTATTAAACAACATGTATGTCAGTACCTGGATAAGAATGAAGTGATTAAACAGAGTCAGCATGGGTTTGTAACTAATAAGTCATGTCAGACTAACTTAATTTCCTTCTATGACGGAATCACTGATTGGGTGGATCAAGGAAATGCTGTAGATATAGTATATCTTGACTTCAGCAAAGCATTTGACAAAGTATCTCATACAATCCTTATTGAAAAAATGACTAAGTATGGAATGGACAAGGCAACTGTTAGGTGGATTCATAACTGGCTTAGTGATCGGACCCAAAGAGTGGTCGTAAATGGCTGCACATCCAGTTGGAAGAATGTCTAAAGTGGGGTACCACAGGGCTCTGTCCTGGGCCCTTTATTGTTCAACATCTTTATCAACGATTTAGATGAAGGAATTGAGGGTAAACTGATTAAATTTGCTGATGACACAAAGCTAGGAGGGATAGCTAATACTAGAGAAGAGAGATAGAGGATTCAAAAAGATATAAATAAACTGGAGAAGTGGGCAGCAACTAACAGAATGGTTTTTAACAGGGAAAAATGCAAAGTACTACATCTGGGCAATAAAAATGAAAAAAGCATATACAGAATGGGAGGAATAGGCCTAAGCAACAGCACATGTGAAAAAGACTTGGGTATACTAATAGATCACAAACTGAATATGAGTCAACAGTGTGATGCAGCAGCAAAAAAAGCAAATGCAATTCTAGGATGTATTAACAGACGCATACAGTCTAGATCACGTGAAGTCATTATTTCTCTCTACTCCTCTTTGGTCAGACCTCATCTGGAATATTGTGTCCAGTTTTGGGCACCACATTTTAAAAAAGACATCAACAAACTGGAGCAAGTTCAGAAAAGAGCAACCAGAATGGTGACCGGTCTGCAAACCCTGTCTTATGAGGAAAGGTTACAGGATTTGGGATTGTTTAGTTTGCAAAAGAGAAGACTGAGAGGAGACTTAATAGCTGTCTACAAATATCTCAAGGGCTGTCACATTGTAGAAGGATCATCTTTATTCTCATTTGCACAAGGAAAGACTAGAAGCAATGGGATGAAACTGAATGGGAGGAGACACAGATTAGATATTAGAAAAAACTTTTTGACAGTTAGAGTGATCAATGAGTGGAACAAGCTGCCACGAGAAGTGGTGAGTTCTCCTTCAATGGATGTCTTCAAACAGAGGCTGGACAGACATCTGACTGGGATGATTTAGCGAATCCTGCTTTGAGCAGGGGGTTGGACCAGATGGCCCAGGAGGTCCCTTCCAACTCTACGACTCTATGATTCTATGATTCTATGATTTTTAAATGTGAGTCATTCCATATCAATTATTTTTACAAATCGGATGTATGGCTTTTATTTTTTTATGTGTGAGTGGTTAGTAACAGCAATCTGCATTTGAAGTGCCTTGTTTTTATTTTATTTTTATCCCACTTTTCTTTTTTATTTATTTTACACATTATCCCACCTTAAACCCCTTTCCAACATTGTCAGTAATAATATGTCCACCTGCCCTGGGCCTTGTTGATGCGGGACAGATTATTGGAATTATAGATCATGGAGTGGCCTAGCCAGTCTCCAGATCTTAATCTCATAGAAAACTTATGGAGGGAGTTGAAGCTCCGAGTTGCCAAGCAGCAGCCTCAAAATCTTAATGATTTAGAGATGACCTGCAAAGAGGAGTGGACCAAAATTCCTCCTGACATGTGCGCAAACCTCATCATCAACTCCAAAATAAATATGACTGCTGTGCTTGCCAGCAAGGGTTTTGCCACCAAGTATTAAGTCTTGTTTGCCAGAGGGATCAAATACTTATTTCTCATTGCAAAATGCAAATAAATTTATGTAATTTATACGATGTGTGTCAGTGGGCAAAGTTACAAAATCAGCAAGGAATCAATTACTTACAGTGGGGAAATAAGTATTTGATCCCTTGCTGATTTTGTAACTTTGCCATTGTAGGTTAATTTTAGCACTGAGAGACAGAATATCAAAAATAAAATCCTGAAAATCACATTGTATTAATTATATAAATTTATTTGCATTTGCAGTGAGAAATAAGGATTTGATCCCCTACCAACCATTAAGAGTTCTGGCTCCTACAGGCCAGTTAGACGTTCCTAATCAACTCGTTACCTGCATTAAAGACAGCTGTCTTACATAGTCACCTTTATAAAAGACTCCTGTCCACAGACTCAATTAATCAGTCAGACTCTAACATCTACAACATGGGCAAGACCAAAGAGCTTTATAAGTATGTCAGGGACAAGATCATAGACCTGCCCAAAGCTCGAATGGGCTACAAAACCATAAGTAAAACACTGGGTGAGAAGGAGACAACTGTTAGTGCAATAGTAAGAAAATGGAAGAAATACAAAATGACTGTCAATCGACAACAATCTGGGGCACCATGCAAAATCTCACCTCGTGTGGTATCCCTGATCATGAGGAAGGTGAGAGATCAGCCTAAAACTGCATGAGGAGAAACTTGTTAATGACCTCAAGGCAGCTAGGACTACAGTCACCAAGAAAACCATTGCTAACACATTATGCCTTAAAGGTTTAGAATTCTGCAGTGCCCGCAAGCTCCCCCTGCTCAAAAAGGCACATGTGCAGGCCTGTCTGATGTTTGCCAATGAACACCTGGATGATTCTGTGAGTAATTGGTAGAGGGTGCTGTGGTCAGATGAGACAAAATTGAGCTCTTTGGCATTAACTCAACTCGCCGTGTTTGGAGGAAGAGAAATGATGCCTATTACCCAAAGAACACCATCCCCACTGTCAAGCATGGAGGTGGAAACATTATGTTTTGGGGGTGTTTCTCTGCTAAGGGCACATGACTAATTTACTGGATCAATGGGAGAATGGATGGAGCCATGTACTGTAAAATCCTGAGTGACAACCTCCTTCCCTCCGCCAGGACACTAAAAATGAGTCATGGCTTCAAGCAAGACAATGACCCAAAACATACAGCCAAGGCAAAAAGGAGTGCCTCAAAAAGAAGCACATTAAGGTCATGGAGTGACCTAGCAAGTCTCCGGACCTTAATCCCATAGAAAACTTATGGATGGAGTTGGAGCTCCGAGTTGCCAAGCAACAGCATCAAAATTTTAATGATTTAGACATGATCTGCAAAGAGGGGTGGACCAAAATTCCTCCTGACATGTGCGCAAACCTCATCATCAACTACAAAAAATGTCTGACTGCTGTGCTTGCCAACAAGGGTTTTGCGACCAAGTATTAAGTCTTGTTTGCCAGAGGTTTTCAAATACTTATTTCTCACTGCAAAATGCAAATAAATTTATATAATTTATACAATGTGATTTTCTGGATTTTATTTTTGATAGTCTATATCTCAATGTTAAAATTAACCTACGCTTAAAATTACAGACTATTCATGTCTTTGTCGGTGGACAAAGTTACAAACTCAGCAAGGGATCAAATACTTATTTCTCCCACTGTATTTTCCCCACTGTAGGCTCTTGAATGTCGAAATAGCTCCCTACCCTCCAAAAGAAATTCAGCAAATTATCTGCTCCCAAATCCAAATGCCCCCTCCTCTCTGACAATGTACCTAAACCACATATAGCGTCCACATATAGCATCCAATGTCGGCAACATTCATTGCTTCTTGTTTCTGGAAAATGCACATGGAGTCAAAATCGGACCTACATCTGTAGATAAATTCCCAAGAGGGTATAATTTCCAAAATGAGGTGACTTGAAGGGGGATTCTGCTCTTCTAGCAACTTGGGTCTCTGTACATAGAGTCCACAGACTGCTTTAGGAAAATCTGCACTCCTTTCACTGGGACAAATTTTGGTGCCATTTTTAACCACTTCTTGTGTGAAAATGTAAAATCTGGGGCTAAAACAAAATTTTGGTGGTAAAAATGTATTTTTTCTTCACTGCCCAATGGTATAAAATTTTATGACACACCTGTGGTGTCAACATAATCACTGCGCCCCTAAATGAATAAATAAAGAGCTGTAGTTTGTAAAATGGGATCACTTATGGGAGGTTCTGCTGTTCTGACACCTCATGGGCTCTCCCTATGGGTCTTGGTACCTGCAAACCATAACAGTAAAATTTGGCACTCCTTCCCTTCTGAGCTTTACACTGTGCCTGAAAAATATTTCCCGATTGGGTATTGGCACACTCAGAAAAATTGGAGCTCAGTTTGTTGTAAAATAATTTCCTATTTGCCCTTAGAAAAATTAAAAACTTGAGGCTAAAATAACATTTTAGTGGTAAAAATGTAATTTATTCTTTCTTCACCACTCAATGGTATAAAACTCTGTGAGTGACTTGTGGTGTCAATATGATCACTGCACCCCTAGATGAAATCACTGGGGAATTTTTGTTTGTAAAATGAATTCACATATTGGGGATTTCTGTTGTTCTTGCACCTCAGGGGCTCTGCCAATGTGACATGGCACGCTCAAAACATTCCAGCAAAATCTGAACTCCAATAAGGCACCTCTTACCTTCTGAGCTTTGCACAGTGCCTCAAAAGTAGTATTCCCCCACATATGGGGTATTGTCGTACTCAGGAGAAATTGAACAACAAATTGTATGGTGCAATTTCTCCTATTACCCTTATGAAAATGCAAAATTTGGGGCAAAAATTACATTTTTGTGGGGAAAATGTGATTTTATTATTTTCACCACTCAACGTTATAAGCGTTTATGAAAGTGACAGTGGTTGGAATTATAAATATTGGCCTGGTCATTAACACGCCAAACACCTTTCGGGGGTAAAAGGGTCAAGATAATAAAAGACCTTTGGTAGGGCATTTCAACATATAAATGCTTTTTTTAATTGCTTTTCCCTGTAACTGAAACTAGGGCTGGTATATTATCCCCAGTTACAGGCGAAATCTAGCCTTCTATCTGCATAGCAAAGCTGATTGGGACTCCTTGGACCCAGCAACTTTTAATTCCACCCTACACCGAACAATTGCATGGTCACTGGGTCTGGGGGAGATGGAAGTGGTGTCAGCGCTTTCTCTATTGGGAGTCTAGCTGTGTTTGACAGCTGGCTCCCCACTCCCACAGCTCCATGAATTTGTGCAACTACTATACTATACAGTAACTTTTTAAAATGTCACTGCAGAGTATAATACAGGTCCACCCACTCATTTTAAGTAGTTAAATACAACCTGTTCAACTTTTGAAATTTCTTTTTGAATAAATACTTATATTTCTTTTGAAATAACAGTTCTAGAGCATCTTTCCACAGACTTCTAATTTGTGCCACTCCCATTTTTACTCCTAAAAAATTATGAATAGACATCTAGATGTTACTATTCCACTTGTGAGAGGGGTCGCTATTATGGTCTTATTGTCAGCACTGATTGGACAGTGTCATAATGTGTTGAACACACACAACTGGTAACACTAATTTGTAATTTAAGATTAATAATAAAGTAATTAATCATTGCTGAGATCTAAAAAAAAATTGTTACCCAAAAAATAGCACACCTATTTACTAAAACAGTTACATTAGGAGAGATGACAGGACCGCTTTAAATGTTTCATGTAAATGCACATTGAATGCTCAAGTGCAACGGACATAACATATCGGACATAACATATCGAGAAGAGTAACAAAAATGTTTAAAAGCCTAAAAAGTTGGGTTTTTTATGTTAGTGTTTAATCAGCATGTGCAGAAAATTGCAAAATTATCTGGTCATTATGAGCCAAAATTCATGCAGTATTTGAGAGTTAATATAATGTCTTTGGCCAATGCATTTGGAAAGTTACTAAATATTATGGTCATTATGTGGTTAAGCTTTTATGATATTAATGTCAAGACCAACTTAAAAATAAAGTTATCTAAGTACATTTTGGAGCATGAGAGGGAATAATCCAGAGTGGACAATTATATAGAGAATGCGGAATAACATTACTGTTAGATCTTCCGGACAATGTAATTATTGGCAGTTATCTGAAGGTAAGAACATTATTCTGATAAATGTATAGCAATATTTTCCTTTCACCAGTTAGTGTTGTATTTGATATGTTCTCACCTCAGAGGAAAATGCATATGTCAGCTTTCAAGATAAAGCTGCCATTAATGTACACATCAAATATGGAGATAAATACCACTTAATCCTTCCAAGCTGTGACTGAGAAGTGAAGTTTGGTCTCAATTTACAGTTGGTCTTGGCAATATCGCAGACTGTATTTCTTTTTAATGCCGATATTACTTCTAAGTTTAGGCTTTTAAGTTGATCTGTCATCTCTAACAAAACTACATTTGAGACTTTAAGACATCAAATAAGGATTTATCTAGGTATCTCTCTGCTCTCTTCTGTAGATCCATTCCTCCTCCTTGAGTAGGAGACTCCTTTTTCTTCCTGCTGAATTATCTCCCTTTCAATTACTTAGAATACTTCCAATATTAGAGACTGACAACCAGTAGGAATAAAATTATTGAATAAAAATAAATCCAATAAAATCCAGAGTGAATTTAGAAAGATGTATTCTCTGACTTTAAATATCAAATTTAACCTAAACTGGTTCACAATTTTGAATGGATATATTTCCTGATATATTTTTTATATTGGTAGAGGCCCTGTTTTTAATATACAAAGCTCCAAAATGCCTACAATACATAAAGATTAAAATTAGTGATGGGCGGGTGCTTGTTGCTCTGGACGAGCAAATTGGAATGCTCTGGTGCTCGACCCAAGCAACAAGCACAATGTAAGTCTATGGGAAACTCAACCATTTTGCTGGCGCCCCACCGGAGGTCTGTAGAGGGACTAGAAATTGCGGAAATTGATGGGAACAGTGTTCAAATGACATGGGAACAGCATGGGGATGACCCCTGGAAGCATTTCTGACTCCCAGGTCACTGCTGTGAACAATGTTGTCAGAGTCTTACACCACTTTTTCAGAATCACAATGAAACATACAAGAATGAAACCAAAATGGATTTTCCTGGGAAATATGTTAAGGAACATCCTTTCCAGGGTAATGACTTCTATGTAAGGCAAAATAATTAAACAAAAACAAAAATGCTTCTCCCCACCTTGGGCTATGTTCACATGTAGTGTTTTTGATGCATCTTTGTATGCACCATGGACAGGGGATTGGCTTGTAGGCATAACAGCGGAAGAAGCAGTGGTGTCACACGCAGACAGTGTTCCTGGACCCTGGGGTTCGACCCACAAAGTTGGGTGCTTTGCTGCAATGAGCTTGATCATGCTGGTGGTAGTCAGGCTGGAAGTTTTGCTACCCCTGCTGATGCTGAAAAAAAATAAAAAACGAATCTGAACTGAAAAAGTAAGTTAATGTGTATGCACAATGTACAGTTGTGGCTAAAAGTATTGACACCCCTGCAATTCTGTCAGATAATACTCAGTTTCTTCCTGAAAATGATTGCAAACACAAATTCTTTGGTATTATTATCTTCATTTAATTTGCCTTAAATGAAAATACACAAAAAGAATTGTCCTAAAGCCAAATTGGATATAATTCCACACCAAACATAAAAAAGAGGGTGGACAAAAGTATTGGCACTGTTCAAAAAATCATGTGATGCTTCTCTAATTTGTGTAATTAACAGCACATGTAACTTACCTGTGGCACCTAACAGGTGTTGGCAATAACTAAATCACACTTGCAGCCAGTTGACATGGATTAAAGTTGACTCAACCTCTGTCCTGTGTCCTTGTGTGTACCACATTGAGCATGGAGAAAAGAAAGAAGACCAAAGAACTGTCTGAGGACTTGAGAAACCAAATTGTGAGGAAGCATGAGCAATCTCAAGGCTACAAGTCCATTTATGCATTATTTGCAGTTTATTTTTTACTTTTTAGTTCAGGATATTTGTGTTTTTTGCTTTTTGCTGTCTCTGATTAATGGTGATGTGTTAATATGCACTTACATTGTGCATACACATTAACTTACTTTTTCAGTTCAGATTCGTTTTTTATTCATTTCATTGTGCATTCAGTGCATATATGGGTGTGACCGCCCTCTTTCTGAGCTGGGAAAACCATCCTGTCTGGCCTAAGCTTTTACTAGTGGTTCAGCTGCTCGATCCTTGTTCACATTCACGTCACTTGGCAAGTGAAAAGGTTTTAAATACTGGAGTAGGGACTGTCCCACAAGGGTTGCCGTGACGTGGCGGGATGGCTTGTACAGTATTTTGATCAAAATTATGTTTACTAAATACCCTTATCATTATTATTACCTTTATGCATTATTTGCAGTTTATTTTTTACTTTTTAGTTCAGGATATTTGTGTTTTTTGCTTCCCCTGCTGATGCTGGCCTGGCAAGTGGTCTTTTTGGAGATGTCGGCAGAGCCTTTAAAAGACAACCAGACTCATGAAGACCTAACAGTTGGACTGGCAAATTCCATCATGTTGGTGTTACAGGGAACAGGTGCCCGCCTTCTGTCTGCACCCACTACACTGATTCTTTCTGCATGTTGGGGTGCTAGGCCTCCCTCCACCTGTGTGCTGCTGTCCTAACTCTGCATGTCCTACTGCCAGCTTGGGTCAGTTACTATGTCATCCACCACCTCATCTTCCACTTCTGCACCCTGGTGCTCCTCCTGACTTTCTTTCTGGCAATTGTGTCTCGTCATCGTCCAACTCTTGTGACACTTTCCCATTGTCGCCTTTGTGCGACAGTGGCTGCTCAAATATTTGGGCAAGACCGGGCGAGATTCCCGAATCTATAAATGGAAAAGCGAACAGCTCTTCAGAGCATCCAAGTGTGGGATAAGTTTCCTCCGGGCACTCGGCATGGTGGGAGGAAGGAGGATCAGGGTGAGCAATATGCGGTCCAGACTCACGGCCACTCAGACTTGACCATGTGGAAGAAAGGGTGGTGGTGGTGGTGGCAAAGTGACTGGAAGCATTATCCGCTATCCAACCAACAACCTTTTGATACTGCTCTGGGTTTAATAGTGGTGTGCTGTGGTCCCCTAATAATTGGGACAGGAAGGTCGGGCGAGAAGATGTGGGTGTTTGGTGTGGCAAAATTTCAGCTTGCCCACGGCCTCGGCCTCTGCATGCACCATCACCATCATATCCAGTTTCCCATCCCTTGCCATGCACCTTGCCCATTTTAAATGGAGGACAATATTTTCCACTTTCACTACAAATGGCTGAATTTGGAGCAAACTTATATGTGATCTGTGTGATGGACAAACCACAGTTTTAAATAGCTGGCCTGTAGGTAACTATTTTTACCAGCAAACTGGTGTCAATAGCTTCGCTAACACACTGCAACAAAATTTAAATGGAGGTCAGAAATGGCAGAATTTTGAGCGCATTATTTATCTGTGATCCATGTGACGGACAAACCACAGTTTTAAATAGCTGGCCTGTAGGTCACTATGTTACCAGCAAACTGGTGTCAATAACTTTGCTAACACACTACAACAAAATTTATATGGAGGCCAGAAATGGCAGAATTTTGAGCGTACTTTTTAGCTGTGATCCGTGTGACTGACAAGCCACAGTTTTAAATAGCTTGCCTGTAGGTCACTATTTTACCAGCAAACTAGTGTCAATAACTTGCTAACACAATGCAAAAAAATTAAATGGAGGCCAGAAATGGCAGAATTTTGAGCGTACTTTTTAGATGTGATCCGTGTGACGGACAGACCACAGGTTTGAATAGATGGATTTTTAGCGCTGTTATATGGAAAGGATCTGGTTGTATTCCGCAGTGTCAACAAGCAAATGGGACAGAAAAACAGTGTTCTTCAGATTTCTTTTAAAGAAAATAATCAGGATTAACATCCAAAAAAAATTATTCCTGGCCCTTGATACCTGGGGATATGTCTAGAAATATCTGTAAAAGCAGCCGCAGCAGCAGACAGAACTGGAATGGACCCTCTTGCTATATGCACTGCAGTCTGCCACATACACTGAGCACTGATGTCTATGCAGCTGGATTAGTCCTCAGAAGGACTGTTAGTTGAGATGAATATGTGTCCAATATATTGTGGTATACCTACACTAACTAAGACACAAGCAAATATCTCCCTAGCTCAGCAGCAACTCTCCCTACACTGCCTGATTCCAGAGTAGACTGTGACAAGCATGGTGGCACCAGGTCTGATATAGACCTGATGACGCTGTGCGGCCTGTCAATCACTGTAATGCCACAACCAACATGGCTGCAGCATTACAGTGTGTGGCAGACAATCCCTGCATGTTCATTAGCTCTCTAAAGAACTCCAAATATGCAGGGTCAGGACCTGAGCTCCCACCGAGCAACCCCGGAAATACTCGGGGAGCTCCGAGCATCTCAAGCAGTGGGATGCTCGGGCGAGTACCGAGTAGCGGCGAGCATGCTCGCTCATCACTATTTAAAGCCCAACATGCTGGCTCTGTAGGGGCACCAATAGGGAGAACTTTAGGGCTTACTGCATGCTATGTTAATAGGATAAACCCCCCCACCTAGACCCCAAGACATGAAGGTCTTTGAGCACTAAGTAGATTAACACTTTATCTTCTATCTGTTTCTGAATTCATAAAAAATTAAAGCTTTTATCTACATGCTAAAGTGGCATTAACTGATCTGGGCATGACAGAGCACATTCCCAGCCTCTGCCTCCTGTGGTTTTTTCCCCAACTGTGGAGTGTCAGCTGCCGGGCAAGGAAATCAGACATTGAGCTATCAATCAAGGTAAAGAAGCTGGTGCTCCGTGGGGAAATAACCTCAGGAGGCAGAGGCTTGGCAAGTGCTCTGCCACGCCCAGAGTATTTGATGCATTTTTTCAATGTAAATTAAAATGCAAATTTATTTGGAACAAGAAGATAAGAGATCTAAATTGGTTGATGACTTTAGTTTTCAAAGATCTGCATGCACACATTTGCTATTTAAGGGGAGGATCTTAAAAACAGATTCCTTTTACTGTGTAATCGGTATCTGCTGCATGTAATGTCTCTTTAAAAGTAGTAAAAACTTATGGTTCAACCTTTGTCTAAGCAGGAGACTTAAATCTTTGTATGAGAACAGCTACTGCTTATATTAAGTAATTCATGAGCAAACATTTCAGATACAATATAAAAAAAGCCACGGTGATAACAATTGAAATTTTAGTTTAAAGTCCTAAGCCAAATCTAAAGGATTCATCTTAAGATTTTTCCAAGTGGGCACAAAGCAGAAAATTCATTAAAAAAATAAACATACCTCCACTGCTCCAGCGCTGCTACTCCAGAGGTTACAGCGTGGCAGTGATGACGTTCCAATTGCATGTACTTTACTGTAGCGGGAAATCATTGACTTCAGCATGGATAGAAATGCTGTCTGCATGTGACCACTAAGGCCAGTGATCAAATACAGCAGTTACATGCACATGGCTAAAATGTCATCACTGCCGGATCTTCTCAAAGACCATCTGGACCACCTGCCGGAATGGTAGCTAGACTAGCAGGGAAGTAAATATGTTCGTTTTTAGTATTCCTTGCTTCAGAAATAGTAATTAGATCAGTATATAATATTATATAATAAGAAAAAAATAATCACAGTTTTAAAAGGATAATATTAAAGATAAATTAAAAATAGTTATGAACCACACAAAAACTGAGAAATAATTGACACCAGTATAATACAGTGTTAACTTTGAAAAGATGTTAGATAACTAACAGAAATTATAATGCTTTGATAATTATAATTTACTGATTAATATTCATTTATGTGTCATATCTACTAGAAAGAGTTAAGCAGAAATCAGTGATTTTTCCTTCATCAGGTCAATGCAGTGTACAACACAAACATTCTCATCAGTTTCTTCAAACTCTATCACATTCACATGAGAGCAAATGGAAAGATGAGATGAGACACATGATCTTTAACCGCTGAATGTAATGGCTATGTTTTTTTTAACTGTCCAGCATTCTTTACACAGACCCTGTAAGACCTCTCCCAACCTTTACTCTGTAGTTTTATTACTAACTCTTTTTGATCTGTAGGTTTCTAAAAGAAGGTACATAAAGTGATTGGGGGAAAATAAAAACCAGCCGAAGAAGTTGAAGATGATTAAATTAGACATTGCATTTCCGTATCGTTTGTGGGTGGCGAGTAACTCTAGATGATGCATTTCAACATTTGTCCCATTCAGGAAGTTTATGCTGTGGTGATTGCAGAAGACTAAAAACACATTTTCTACCTGGACTGTTATAAATGTTAGATGACCATTTATCTTAGGCTGCATAATTTCATTTTTCATTGGTGCATCATTATATATCACTCACATGTATGAACTAATGAGACTGAAGTTGTAGTTATTTGTTGAGTATAATCACCGAGAACCAAAAGTTTTACTATATATCCTTATGATCGGAAAGGCGGAAGTAAAACACGCTAAAACACGTCATTCTTGGTCCCTACGGTGCTCAACAGAATATCCAATTTTTACATAAAGGAAGTAAAGATATCACTGTAACTGATTGTTCAAGAGTTTGTGAATTCAAAGAGATAATGGAATGAACCAGCCACTAATACCATGGTTATTACAGCCAAAACTAATATTTATGATTTTTCTATAATTGACATCCATGTACAATTTGTGGAAAAAAACAACATATGGGGAAAACATTCAAACTTACAAACTCCAAGAATTTGCCATACATTTTGGCACTGCCTGTAACAAGGCCACATATCGGCAGGGTTAAACACATGTGTTCCATTATACAAATATTTCAAATGCAAGATAAACTATTTTATAAGTGATAATTGTTAACTATGGTGTTTTAAGGCAAGTAATCAGATGCTTGCAAGCCAAAAGCATCTCTAGGTCAGCATTAATGTAGTCTGTGTAATCAGTATGACAATGGTTCTCTGTATATTTTATATGGACACTTTTTTATTATTTTGTTATAGTTTTTAAAAAGTCAGTTTGATTACATATACAAAAGATATAAAGTATTGTGGCAGGTCGGCTCACTTAGCTGCTCCTTGAGGTAGACACAGGCGCACGTGGGTTAAAGTCTCTGGGTGGTTTATTGTGTCATAAACCGCAAAATGGTAACAGAAAAAAACAGCCTTGCTGGCTCAAAAGGAAAAAAAAGTTCATAAACAGTCCTGCCCAGCACTTCTGGGCCAACACATATGGCAGCACTCTCAGGAGCATCAGCCTAAGGCTAGTTTCACACTAGCATTCGGCAGAGCCACGGAGGGCTTTGTAGTTCCTCCGTTAAGCCCTGCCCACTGCTGCACCTCTTCCTTCAGCTCCGCCTACGTCGGCATGCGTCCTGTGTCTTTAACATTGGGTACACAGGACAAGCAAATGTATGCGGATGCCAGCGCATGCATCGTTTGACGCTGGGCCAACTGCAACAAAATGCAACATGTTGTGTTCCGCGCAGCTCTGCACAGCGTCAAAACGACGCATGCGCAGGCATTGCATACATTTGCATGGCCTGGATTCCCAATGTTAAAGATAGGGTATGCAAGATGTATGCCAACGTAGGTGGAGCTGAAGGAAGAGGTGCGGCAGTGGGCAGGGCTTAATGGAGGAACCACACAGCCCTCCACAGCTCTGCCGAACGCTACAGTGAAACTAGCCTAAGGGTTTCTTGCCTCTACACAACACAGAACACAGAAAAAAACTGGCTGGACATTTATTTCCTTTCCAGCCGCACTCTGGAGGTGGAGATATGGTGGGTAGGCGTCACGCCCATCTTTGACCTACCCACCATGAAAGCCATGCCCATATAGCAACTGGATTGCTCTCAGCACATATCATGCTGGAGAAATCACTTAAGGTTTTCACATCTCCCCTTATGTACAACACCAGTTACCTTTCACATATTCCCCCCTCTGCCAAAAGCCGGGGGCTTTGGCACCTTCAGACACCAAACAGGGAATTAGTGTGACGACATCTGGATTCCCATTTGACTTCCCGGCCCTGTGTTCTACATGGAACTTGAAATCTTGGATACCTAAGAACCACCTAGTTATGGCTTTCACATCACACAAAAAAGCAATCTTTGTGACACATATCTTCCCTTATGTACGACACCAGTGACCCTGTCACAGTATGAAAAGCAACAATATAATACTTAAAAGCATTGATTCTCTGTGGCCAACTATTTCTTTTGACTATGTTAACAAGACTGTATTTGTAAAAAACTAATATCACACGGATAACATTAGAAGCAATGTCATTTAATTGGTTTGTTTAGATGACGGACCAAATGTCTATGTGAAAAAAATCACAGCGTACACTAGTATCTTCTGCATTTCAGATGAAACTCGCCCAGTATAGTCTACGTGTGAGCAAAAAATTTAAATCCCATACAAATCCAATTTTTACCAATACCTTACAATTTTTACTATAGGAAACTGTTTTTGGTCTTGTAAATTTTATTCAGTGCTGATGTATAAAACTGAATGCCATATGGATGATGATAATGCAGATGAAAAATCGTTCATTTTTTCCGGATGAAAATCAAATGTTTTTTTTTTTCTTGCTCAAGTCAAATTAGCTTTTATGTGTCTGATTCTTAAGGCCCCGTTACAGACATCAATGTTCCAGCGTTTCCACCAACGATCCGACGTGGATGGGATTGCTGGGACATAGTTAGCTGATCGCTGGTGAGCTGTCACATAGACAAACCCACCAGCGAACAAGCTGGTATCCAATGTAAACAGCGGGTATCTAAAAGCCGCGCGGCTCTTAGTTACCTGCTGTTTACGTTGGATACCAGCTCCCAGCGTCGTTGATCGTTGTTCTCCCACTGCCACACGCAGTGATGTGTGCTGGCCAGCGGGAGACCAACGATCAAAAAACGGCCCAGGACGATCTTGCATGATCAGCGATACCCGGCTGGGGGGCAGGTCGCTGATGCGTGCCACACACCGCGAGATCGCGAGCAAGATAGCTGTGGCGTCACAAAATCAGCGATCTTTCTAGCGATCTCGCTGCGTGTGACGGGGCCTTTAGTTATTGAAATTGAAAGACAATTAGAAGGTGGACAATGCCTAGGACCTGAACTGTAATTCATACTTTATATTTTGAATTACTGTAGTCAGTAAGGACAGCCCTTGAACTCCTCTATGAGTACAGCTTCATTGGCCTGCCTTTTACTTAGTATACTTTATCTAAGATGAATACAGAATGTAGAGTTAAAATGATACTTTTTCACAAACCCTTAAAAAAACAAAATTTTAAGGAAATTTATCAAAATATCCAAAATGTCCTTTTCAAAATGTCAAATATCAAAGAGCCAAATTTAAATTCCTTTTAAATGAAAAAATAAATTGGGGGAAATGATTGACAAACAATAATGTAAGCAAGACACTACCATGTGCATGACATGCATTTATACCTTAACATAGGCATCTTTTTTTTTCTGTAACTGCAATCACATAATAAATTGTTTGTCTTTCCTCCTAATTTCAGAACTAACGACTACAGAAACATAACTGGATGTGCTGCCGACAAACAATAATTTGGAGGTGACTATAAAAGATGTGATTAGTGTTAATTTGCTTGTTTGTAGTTAATAATTTTTCAATCACTTGCTGCTCATGTTTAGACTGAACAATGTCTCTGAACCTTTGCTCGAACTTTCAAATGAACCTAAGTATAAAAGGTCCTTTTCTTACAGTGACATAACCTTTGTGTCATTTATTACCTGCTATGGATACTTGCAAGGGAGAGTGGAGAAAGTAATTCATATTTAGTATCCATGTGGGACCTCTATTCACTGTTGATGAAGCGCTTCTAGGGTGCATGGTTATAGAGTTGCTGGAAAAGCATGGGCACATAGAGCAGCACTTCCAATTTCTTTGCAAATCAAAGAGCACAATGGTTTAAAATATGTAGGCACTGAGCCTTGGTACAACTACAGTGGGGAAAAAAAGTATTTAGTCAGCCACCAATTGTGCAAGTTGTCCCACTTAAAAAGATGAGAGAGGCCTGTAATTGACATCATAGGTAGACCACAACTATGAGAGTCAAAATGAGAAAACAAATCCAGAAAATCACCTTGTCTGATTTGGCAAGATTTATTTTGCAAATTATGGTGGAAAATAAGTATTTGGTCACCTAAAACATGGAAGATTTCTGGCTCTCAGAGACGTGTAACTTCTTCTTTAAGAGGCTCCTCTGTTCTCCACTCATTAACTGTAGCAATGGCACCTGTTTGAACTTGTTATCAGTATAAAAGATACCTGTCCACAACCTCAAACAGTGATTTTATCAACACTACAGTAAGCAGACTAGTAAGTGACACATCCCTGTAATGGGGGTTTCCTCCAATATTCTGCACTCCAATTTGGTGGCAAAAACATGGTGACAGATTCCCTTCAAATTCTAGAAATTTCTGTGTTTTTTTTTTGTTCATCATGACCCTTAAAATGAATTCCATAGTTCTGAGATGGAGCCATAAATATTCTTACTTTCCTACACACACTGTAATTATTCCAATCTGCCCCAAGTTTTATTTTGAAGTCAGTTCACAATTGATCAACTATCATTTTCGATGATGTCTCTATTTAGCAATGTCGCTCAATGTAAAGAAGCTTGTTATCTATATTCTTTGTGTGGTTCCTGCTCTGTTACACACCGCTAATCTATACCAGAAACCAACTAAGACAGTGTCTTTTAAAATAATGTAATGGGATATTAATTGAGCAACTGTCCTAAAGGTTACTTTTATTCTGATGTTTGTAATGCAATTATTTAGCCTTTCTATTTTGCCTTGACCTTGCTTGAAAAAGGGTATATTCCAGTCAGCATAATGCTTTATCTTTGAAAGCTACAATCAATAAGGATAATTAATGATGCCTGCTGCAATGATAGGCTCAGCAATCATTATACCACATTAATCCGAGCAGTCAGACTGAGGTCAAGGCCATTTAAATCATTTACAGTGAGGCGGGGAAATTCAAATGAAACAGCAATATACAACCAGGGACACAACCTTTCTCCCAATTTAAAAGCGATTTCTATAAAATAATGAGAGTAAAACATTAAAAGCAAAATGGGTCTTGTACAATGTCAGCGCATTTCATAAGAATCCTGGCCCAGAAATCACCATTTCATTTGGATACGAGGCTCCAAAGACAATTCATGGCACAATGTTGAAAAGATTACTTGCATCCCAACAGGTTGTCACACTCGAATGAGATACATAGACCAATGGGGCTCAGAATTTCGCAAGAGAGGGTAGAAACCTGCTCCTCTCATCTGCTTTTACTATGTAAACAGATAATTTGCCCTTGTATGCATTTTTTGGTAATTCGGAATAATGTCAAACAGTAGATCACATGTCAGACAGATATTTGAAAAAATAAGCTCCTCAACATTGAAATTACAACACCAAGAAGAAAAAGTTGTGGAATAATGGAAATTACAGGATTGATACACATGTTAACTAGTGATGAGCGAGTATACTCGTGTCCTCTGAGTATTTTGGCGTGCTCGGAGATTTAGTTTTCATGGTTTTATCTGCATGATTTGCGACTTATAGACAGGCTGAATACATGTGGGAATTCCCTAGCAAACAGGCATTCCACACATGTATTCAAGCTGTCTAGCAGTTGCCAATCATGCAGATAAGGCGACGAATGATAAAACTCCGAGCACGCCAAAATACTCGGAGGACACCCGAGCAACGAGTATACTCGCTCATCACTAATGTTAATGCCTATTTCCTGATATGCAAGCATTGCTCTCAGTCCTACTGTTTGAATAATGCATTGTTGTGTAAAGTCTTATACAGTCATATGTTAAAGTTTGGGCACCCCTATTAATGTTAACCTTTTTTCTTTATAACAATTTTGTTTTTTGCAACAGCTATTTCAGTTTCATATATCTAATAACTGATGGACTCAGTTATATTTCTGGATTCAAATGAGGTTTATTGTACTAACAGAAAATGTGCAATCTGCATTTAAACAAAATTTGACCGGTGCAAAAGTATGGGCACCCTTATCATTGTCTTGATTTGAACACTCCTAAGTACTTTTTACTGACTTCCTGAAATATAACTGAGTCCTTCAGTTATCAGATATATGAAACTGAAATAGCTGTTGCAAAAAACAAAATTGTTATAAAGAAAAAAGGTTAACATTAATAGGGGTGCCCAAACTTTAACAAATGACTGTATATTTCGTACATGCCTCCTCTGATATGTAAATTGCTGCGGCGTATCTTGGCTCTATAGAAATAAAAATAATAATAATTATAAGTAGTAGTATTAAATGATGTGCCAATGCTGAAAATATGGAAACAAAATTATTGAAATATCTCAATTTATTGAGTATCAAGTATGAGCTCTGTGTGCAAAAATTCATGAACTTACATTTATCGACAAACTACCACTTCTGGCTAGCAAGTGGACAATGATCTTCTATTATGCTTACTCGTTTTTGACACTGAGCAAACCAAAAATAATAAATATGCTGCTCTTTTACACATCCTCCTCCCATGATTTTCTGTTTTTACTTTCTCGCTGAGAAACCATTTGCCATCTTGAAATACATGTGTTCAGGTGCCATCACTCATTCACCACAGGCCTCAATTTGTGGTGTAAGCTTCGCATGGGCTGAGGCACTCTTTTGCAACCCTAGACACCAGTGAGATGGGTTTGAATTTTTTTTGCATGCTTCACTCCAGTCCCTGTCTGGAATAATATTTCTGCGGAAAAGTTCAATTTGACATATTTTAACCCCTTAATCCCCGGAGCTTTTTTCGGTTTTACATTTTCGTTTTTCGCTCCACTTCTTCCCAGAGCCATATCTTTTATATTTTTCCATCAATATGGACATGTGAGGGCTTATTTTTTGAGGGACGAGTTGTATTTTTGAATGACATCTTTGGTTTTAACATGTCGTATACTAGAAAATAGTAAAAAAAAATCCAAGTGCCGTTGAATTGCAAAAACAAGTGCAATCCCACACTTGTATTTTGTTTGGCTTTTTTGCTAGGTTCACTATATGCTAAAACTGACCTGCGATTATGATTCTCCAGGTCATTATGAGTTCATAGACACCAAACATGTCTAGGTTCTTTTTTATCTAAGTGGTGAAAAAAATTTCAAACTTTGCTAAAAAAAAAATTGCGCCATTTTCTGATACCCGTAGCGTCTCCATTTTTCATGATCTCGGGTTGGGTGAGGGCCTATTTTTTGCATGCCGAGCTGACGTTTTTCATGATACCATTTTGGTGCAGATACGTTCTTTTGATCGCTCGTTATTGCATTTTAATACAGTGTTGCGGAAACCAAAAAAGTGTAATTCTGGCATTTTGACATTTTTTATTCCTACGCCATTTAGCGATCAGGATAATCTTTTTTTATTGATAGATCGGGCAATTCTGAACGCGGCGATACCAAATATTTGTATTTTGAAAGGGGGGTGATTTGAATGTTTATTTTGTTTTATATTTTTAAAAACATTTTTCTTTAACTTTTGGCATACTTCAATAGTCTCCATGGGAGACTGTCATAGCCCGATCACTCAGCTCATAGCAATCTGGTTCTGACAACCATAGATGTCTCCATGAGACCTCTGGTTGTCATGCTGACGAACCGATGTTCCCCGATCACGTAATGGGGGTCACCGGTTTGCGTATTTCCGGCACAAATTGCCGGAAGCGCCATTTAACTAGTGGATGGCGATTCTGCCCGCGGCTATTGTGGTTCAAAACCGCTGACATGTCCCGGAAAAGTTGTGGGCTCACCGCCTGAGCCCACATCAAGGCGGGGGATACTGACATCAGCGTAAATGTACATTTGATGTCAGTTATGGGTTAAAACATATGGGAGACTTTTTAAAGGATTTTGTGGTAAAAAGTCGCAAAAAAAATGCTTAACCCCTTGTCTATGTCTGTCTATGGACGTGCACAGTCCGTCATGGCAGGAGGTAACTTTCAGCACCATGATGGACTATGCACGTCCTACCTTTGAACTGTCACTGCATGTAAACATGCAGTTTCAGTTCAGTGCCGACAGCTGTCTATGAAAGCTGAGAGGCACAGCGTTCAGAGGGGGGAGGCAGAGGGTAGGGGGCTCCTTCTGCCTCAGGTCGGCGTCCCTGCGATGTAATCGCGGGGCCCGACCTTTGCCATGATGACCCGGAGGTGTCATGACAACCTCCGGGTCATTTACCTACGGAGCGCTGGTGAGATCATGCTCACAGCATGGTGTCAGCAGCTCTCAGCATTGGTATACTGCATTACAATGCTGGAGCATTGTAATGTATTATACCTAAAGTGAAAGCGAAAGTGAAAGTCCCATAAAGGGACAAGGTTAAAAAAAAAACATTTTTTAAAAAAAAATATATGTAAAAAAAAATTATTTAAAAATTCCCTAAAAAATCCCCTAAAAATTACACATTTTTATGTAAAAAAATAAAATAAAAAAATACACATGTTTGGTATTGCCACGTCCGTAAAAATCCCATCCATAAAAGTGTCACCCTAGTTAACCCGTTCAGTGAATGCCATAAAAAAACACAAAAAAGTAGCAAATTATACTTTTTCCAAGCAGTATCATCATACCGCTTGGAAAAAGTGCAATAACACGTGATCAAAAAGACAAATATAAATAAACATGGTACCGCCAAAAACGTCATCTTGTCCCGCAAAAAACGAGCTGCCATACAGCATCATCAGCAAAAAATAAAAAAGTTATAGCAGAATAAAGTGATGCAAAAATATTTTTTCAATAAAAGTTTTTATTGTGTAAAAAACACCAAAACATAAAAAAAATATAAATGAGGTATCGCGGTGATCATAGTGACCCGAAGAATAAAGCTGCCATACTAATTTTACCACATGCGGAACGGAGGGGGGAAAAAAAGCATTCCTATATTGCTGGTTTTTGTTCATTCAAAAAATGAACAGAAAAATAAGAATAGAAAGCGATCAAAAAACGTTATGTGCCCGAAAATGGTATCAATAAAAACGTCAGCTCTTCCCGCAAAAATCAAGCCCACACATGACTCTGTCGGCCGAAATATGGAAAAATTATAGCTCATTGAAAATCATTTTTGTGGAAAAAATATGATTTTTTAATTTTACGGCTCTATGTTATAACCTTCTGTGAAGCCCTTGGGGGTTCAAAGTGCTCAACACACATTTAGATATGTTCCTTGGGGGGTGTAGTTTCCAAAATGGGGTCACTTGTGGGGGGTTTCCACTGTTTAGGTACATCAGGGGCTCTCCAAACGCGACATGGCGTCCGCTCTCGATTCCAGCCAATTTGACATTCAAAATCTCAAATGATGCTCCTTCCCTTCTGAGCACTGCCGTGCGCCTAAAGATTGGTCTTCCTCCACAAATGGGGTATTGGTGTACTCAGGAGAAATTGCACAACAAATATTGTGGTTCATTTTCTCCTGATACCCTTGACAAAATAAAAAAAATGGTGTCCAAATAAAAATTTTGGGGAAAAAAAGTTAAATGTTCATTTTTTCCTTCCACATTGCTTCAATTCTTTTGATGTACCTAAAAGGTTAATAAACTTCTTGAATGTGGTTTTGAACACCTTGAGGGGTGCAGTTTTTAGAATGGTGTCACTTTTGGGTATTTTCTGTTATGTTGACCCCCCAAACTCACTTCAAATGTGAGGTGGTCCCTAAAAAAATGGTTTTGTAAATTTTGTTGGAAAAATGAGAAATTGCTGGTCAACTTCTAACTTCCTAAGAAAAAAAAATGTTGGTTCCAAAATTGTGCTGATGTAAAGTAGACATGTGGAAAATGTTATTTATTAACTATTTTTTGTGACATATCTTTCTGATTTAAGGGCATAAAAATTAAAAGTTTGAAAATTGCAAAATTTTAAATTTTTTTGCCATATTTCAATTTTTTTCATAAATAAACGCAAGTCATATCGAAGAAATTTTACCACTAACATGAAGTACAATATATCACGAAAAAACAGTCTCAGAATCAGCGGGATATGTTGAAGCGTTCCAGAGTTATAACCATATAAAGTGACAGTGGTCCAATTTCAAAATTAAAAATATGCAAAACACAAGCCGCGAAGACACCATCACATGTTTCTCAACGCAAGCAATGACTAGCCAGGTCTTTCCCCGGGAAAGGGTGGGTGCATTGCCCTAGAATCACTGCGTTGAGAAACATGTGGTGGTGTCTCCGCAGTGTTGGATGTTGATCTCCATGAGTTCATTCATCCTCATTTTTCACAGTCTTCTACTAGGCATTGCTCCTACTGGCCAGTTTCCTACTCCACACTGATGAGGGGCAATACCCCAAAACAGCTGTCTGTAGATGGATACCATGTTTTGGCATAGTTGGTTTCCTACATTGGAGACTGCCCTTCCCGTGGTTGTTCCCTCCCGGGGAAAGACTTGAATAGTCATTGCTTGCGTTGAGAAACATGTGATGGTGTCTCCGCGGCTTGTGTTTTGCATATATTTACATATTTCCCATAAGGGTGAGGGCATTGCCCTAGAATCACTGCATTGAGAAACATGTGATGGTGTCTCCGCAGTGTTGGATGTTGATCTCCATGAGTTCATTCATCCTCATTTTTCACAATTTCAAAATTAAGGCCTACAAAATGGCTTGGTCGTTAAGGGGTTAAATACAAAAAGTGCATTTTTTATTTTGAGCAAAAAGCATCAGAAAATAACACAAGACTAGAAAAAGAAATGTCGCTTCCATAAATGATGAATCAGGCCCAAAGTGTTTGAGACAATCTTAGGAGCAAATTGGAACCACATTGTAGCAGAGATTCAAGAAAAAGGAAATTGTAGGAATGCGGGACACAAAGTAACCGGGTTCTGTATTGGGAGTTGAGGGCACATCCTATAAAAAAAAATCTGTGGATTAGTGGGGAGAGACAAAGTAGATGGAAGTTATTTTGATGGGTAAATGGACTGAGAGGAGTCAGTAAAAATAAATATACAAAGCATACAACTGAAGTTGCCAGAACATAAATCAGTCAGCAGCTGCTTCAGAAACTCTCTGATCTCTCTCCTATCTACAAAGAAAAGACAGTCCACATCGAAATGAAGCTCTTCATATTGCCCATGCTGCTCACTGGAAACTGCTGCCTCATCTTGTGTCAGGCTTGGTGCTGCCTGATGACAGCCCAGCCACTCAGTAACCAGTGAAATTATCTGGTTAATGCAGACTACTGTCATAGAGAATTACCGTAACCTCCAATTATGTATTGTAAGTCTGCAAATAAGCAATTTATTTCATGGGAAAGGAAGGCTCTCATCATAGTGATCATCTGTCTGTGTGATCAGCTGTCTTTGTTCGTGCTGGTCCTCAGGTGTATACATGGAAAAAGAGAGGCTTTTGTTAGTGCCGTACCTACATATGCATATGTTGAGTAAGTAACTTGTGCGTCACAAATTCATTGTATTCAGGTAGTAAGTTGTTCAACAGGATGGAGATCTCAAGCAGAGGCAGAGAGGGCCATAAGCTGTGTTCTCCTGGTGTAGAATAAACCATCAATATAATGCAGAGTGGAATACCAACTCCCAGGACCTTTACAATTATTGGGAGCATGTGAATATGCTAGAAGTATACACTCTTCACTTAATTTTTCAGTTTTAAACGTGATATTTTTCAGAAAATACTATTCCGCTATTAATATATATATATGTGTATATATATATATATATATATATATATATATTCCTCCCGAAATTTGGGGTGCATCTTATGGTCCGAGGTGTCTTGTAGTCCACAAAATACGGTAACTTTTTTCGTAAAAAAAACTTTAAGGCAGTTTGCACCTAATAGGTTTTTGCATCGGATTTGTCACAAAACCTGAAGGGTGTCCTGATAGCAGCAAAGTGAATGAGAATCCTGAAGTGCCATGCACACCTTTTTCAACCATTGACTTCAATGAAGTCAATCAATAGCGCTATAAAAACACAGGTCTAAAAATGATTATGGATTTGCTGCATATTTGCTGCTTTTTTAGCATCTTTGCTTGCGTTTTTTGCATTTGCGGTTTTAGAAAGCAGTGAATGCTATATAGATAAATAATAATAACTGATTTGGCCACAGTGTCATTATGAAAGTCAGCTGCATCCCTGGGGCACATTCAGGTGGTAAATATTCTCCTGCATTGTTTACAGGTATAGTAAACATAGTAATGGTTATGTGTGGTTGTTATTTGATTTTGCAACTTTATTCGCTCTTTTGTTTGTATTGGCTTAGTTCTCCCTTTGTGTGACTCCCATACTGTCACACCTTGGAGCATTATTTGCACACACCCTGTTCACTTTCTTTTGATTTTATAAATACATGGTAGATCTGTAACAAAAGCAAAAAGATATCTACACTGCTGCAGCACCTGTGGCCAATACACCTGATCTTGTCAGTTCAACGTTGATTCAACCCATCCCCCGGGCTCTCGGGTGCCAACCCAGATATAGTGAAACAAACCATGCGTAGTCTGTGAAGAGAATAAATGCGGGTGGCACTCACCGTCCCAGTTAAAATTCTACTTTATTTAAGTTTCTTAAAACATCAGAGGCAGGAGAGCCCTACGTGGAGCTCAAAGGACGATGGCCGTTTCACACATCATCCGCTTTTGCGGGATCCGCATTTCATCTCGTCACAGACTACGTATACATGGTTGCTCTATATACACTATATGCATCACACTACCATCAATTATGTAAATGTTATTTATATTCTATGTGTGTATACCTTTCCATCTTACATTTAGAAGAAAACTGATGGATCAATTCAGAGGTCTTCAGGTATATGTGGATGGTATTTTGTTTTAAATTTAATGTGATGAACACAGGGGGGGGAGAAAGGAAGAGAGGCACCAATCTAGAGTCAGAGCGTGCGGCCACAGCTGAGTGCGAGCTGCACGAGAGCAGGACCTGAGACACTTGACGACCGAAGGAGTGGCGGGAGGTGGAGCTAGCTCCCGTACAGGAAAGAAAATGAAAGTGGGAGCCGACAGAGCCGGGAGCGTGGTCAGTCAAGCCAAGATCAGTAACCGGAGGGTAACGCAGGAGCCTAGGGATGAGACAGAAGGATGGTGCAATACAAGCCGAAGTCAGAAACCAGACAAAAACGTGGTAACCAGGGGCGTAGGCAGGAGGGAAGTCAGGGAACTTAGTCAAAGGTCAGAACTGGAGATATAACAGCAGTACAGAATCACCAAGCAGTCACAAAACCTGGGACAAGCCAAATAGTACACAGAACAAGCACACAGAGGAACAAATGGTATACACCAGAGTCACTAGGTCAGCTGCTCAGCTGAGAACGGAAGTATCACTGACAAAGAGCCCAGCACCAGAGCGAGTACAAATAGCCCACCCAAAACCAAAGGGAGGCCATGCAGAGTTAACCCCGACAAACCCAGGACTTATACGGAAATTCCATCCTGAGTCATGACATTTTAGTTTTCACTGACAACAATGTTTTTATATTGTGCCCTGGGTCTGTGCTTTGTATCTTTTGCATTTGTAAGGAAGGTGACCTGACGGACGGACGGACTAGTCAGAGTAAAGAAGGAAAGGGATGCACAGTGTAGGTAGGTGTACAGTGGGGAAACAGATAGGAAAGTGTAGTGGACGTGCAGTACCTTGGGTTGACCATTAGATGGCAGGGAGGAGTGTGAGCAAAGGACTTGACAGCAGCTTAGGGCTTTAGAAACAGTTGGTCATGGGGGGCGTGGTTGGAGTGACAGTTTCAAGGAACCGGGTGAGCTATAAATTCTGAGGGACGGTTCCAGAAAGTTCCAGTCCCCAGGGGGAGCTCCAGTGACAGGAGGACTGCGACAGTCTGTGCGCTGTGAAGAGAATCCAGACCAGGGGGACTGAGGAGAGAGAACGTCAGGGGGGTGGTCCTGACAGGAAAGTACCGCAAAAAGGACGAGACAGAGGTGAAACATACTGTGTGGAAGAAGACGTCTGACCAGTAAAATTACTGTTGGTGTACGGGCCTAAGGCGGCCACAGTGACGGACCTGTCAGCAGCGTCATCAAGTGAAGTAGGGACGGTACGTGCATGTACGTCCCTGGTGCTAAGGTACGGTGTGTAAAGCGGGCCTAGAAACGGAGGCCCAGGAAAGTGAAGTGAATTGTAGTGAAGTGCGGTGTACTTCAGAGGCCGTCAGGCGGACGGCAAGCGAATAAACCTGGACCTGTTGTACCCGAATGTTGCCTCCAATTGTCTCTGTACATCTCTGCGTGGTATAACGAGGGATCACCCCCTAGTCCGGCCCACCACCTCTACATTTGGCGTAGTCGGCAGGATCGCCACCGCTAATACATCATCTTCTGCGGCAGACCTGCCTCAAAGAATGGAAAAGGACTTGGACTACTCTGTTTTGATTACAATTACCTGTGGATTACAAATTACCTACCTGTGGAATACAAAAGGGGAGCGCTGTGGCGGATCTGTGTGGCCAGCAGAGGATCCGGGGCGGTACCAGGGACTGTGCAGTATGGCGGTGCTGCTTCAGCGCAGAGGAGAGGTCCGGGTGTTTGCAGTTGATCAGAATGGACTGGGACCCCCTCCAACGTACCCCAAAAGGAAGCAGTATGTGCCTGGAGATCGACGCTTCCATATATTGGACCCTGACAGGTGGGTGGAGAGGCCTGCCGACACCCCACCTCACAGAGGTAGTGGCACAGAAGAAAAACTTGGCTGCGGCTGTCTGATGCCATTCGAGTGCTGCCCAACGGACGGTATGAGACGCTGCAGGTGTTGGGGCATCGGCCGCCTAGAGTGGCAATGGCGGCAAGAGATGGAGCTGCACCAGAAGTCATCTTCAGAACCACGGGCAGGCAGCGGGATGCTGAGCCGGGGAGCGGAGCCTGAGCGGAGTCAGCGAGAACGGCCGCCACCAATATCGGCAGAGGACTTTTCCGCGGAGCCCCCGAGTCTGGAGGAAAGGCCCGCAGGACAGTGGAGTGAGGAACGGAGGCTGCGGGGGAAGCCGCGTGATGGTGTGACGGAGGCCGCAGCGCCGGGGAAGGTGAGAGTACCCCCGGCCCCACCAGTGCCTCCGCAAGCAGCCCCCACCATTCTGCCGCAGCACGCGGCCCCCTGCGCACCGGAAGGCCTAGTTACATCGGGCCCTGTGGTGTATGCAGAACTGAGCGAGGCCCCCGCTCATGTCCCCGAACTACCCCGCCCGGAGTCACCAGTGCAGAGCTCACCCAAAGAAGACGCTGCTGTGCTTCCCCTGCTAATAGCAGCTGCATCGTTGAAATCGGCCGTTACTCCGGCTCTGTTGGAAGTAGTGGATGCGGCCTGTCCTGAGGCCACGGTTATGCCGCTGCTGGAGTCGGCTGCGACCGACTTAGCGGGCCCTGTGATTCCAGCCCCCGAGGACCCGGTTGTCCCCATTTGCCACCTGACCCCAGTGGCTGCTGGGCCACAGAAATCTTCGGCCGTTTCTGTCTTGCGTCCTTTTTCAGTGGAGTCCCGCCCACCGGACTCCAGGGCCCATGCTGTTCCCTCCGTGTGGGAAGCGGAGGTGATCAGGAAGAAAAAGGCCCGGGAGCAGGAAGTTTGGAACCTGCTCCACACTCAAGGAGAGGCCGTCATGGAAAAGAAGAGGACTTGAATGGACACCCTCAGTATCCCCGGGGGCTCCACGGCTGTGGAGCCCTCACCTCTGTCCATTGAGAGTGGTATAGACTGTCAGGAGTTCGATGCACCGTTGTGCAGATTATAAGGACAGTTGTAATTAGAAAAAAAGTTTTGTTGTTGTTTAACTGATGCAACTATTTTCTCTCTCTCTTTCTTTCTTCTTTCTATGTTCTTTATATATGAAAATATGTTTACCTGACAGAACGGGGATACGGAAAGCGGAGGAGTGTCCAGGTCCAAGGAAGGGGGGAGGAGGAAAGAAGACATGCAATGTTATGTTATATTTTGGTTTTAAAAGCAAGAGAAAATGAAAAAAATTTTTATAAAAATGGGTACTTGTGATATTGTAAAGTTGTTTTGGTGTACAATATGCACAAGTAAAAATGCAACAGGTCCGGGTAAGGGAAGGTCTGCGGGACCAAAGGAAAGTGTGAGATCCGGTAGGGATCTAAGAGTTGAGGAGGTCTGGGAGACTGGGACGCTGACCATGACCCGCTATTGAGAGAAAGATACAGAAATGGAAGACGTGAGAGAGACAGCCGTCCTAGGTCAGGTCCCCAACACCACGGACACCCCTGAAGGAGGAAGGCGGGCGCTGGTAATGATCTGGAAGGTAAGAGACCTCGATCATGGCGTACCGAATAGTGGAAGGTGACAGTAGGGGAGAGTGGGGGAAGGTACACGCCATAGAGAGAATATGGGTGTACCTAGCCCAATTTGAAAGACGTTGTCATGTGGCGTGCGTGCTGGTGAGTAGCAGTAGGCTGCTCAGAGCATAGTGCTCCCAGTATGGTTCGGCCCCCGCAGATAGTGGGTTTGGCTCAACAGCTGGTCCGACAACAGAATGTAGGAGTAGCTTCAGAACGACGAAGGCAGGGATGACGATTGTCGAGGACGACAATGGACAAAGGAAGGGAGAGTGTAAGGAAGGTGACCTGACGGACGGACGGACTAGTCAGAGTAAAGAAGGAAAGGGATGCACAGTGTAGGTAGGTGTACAGTGGGGAAACAGCTAGGAAAGTGTAGTGGACGTGCAGTACCTTGGGTTGATCATTAGATGGCAGGGAGGAGTGTGAGCAAGGACTTGACAGCAGCTTAGGGCTTTAGAAACCGTTGGTCATGGGGGGCGTGGTTGGAGTGACAGTTTCAAGGAACCGGGTGAGCTATAAATTCTGAGGGAGGGTTCCAGAAAGTTCCAGTCCCCAGGGGGAGCTCCAGTGACAGGAGGACTGCGACAGTCTGTGCGCTGTGAGGAGAATCCAGACCAGGGGGACTGAGGAGAGAGAACGTCAGGGGGGTGGTCCTGACAGGAAAGTACCACAAAAAGGACGAGACAGAGGTGAAACATACTGTGTGGAAGAAGACGTCTGACCAGTAAAATTACTGTTGGTGTACGGGCCTAAGGCGGCCACAGTGACGGACCTGTCAGCAGCGTCATCAAGTGAAGTAGGGACGGTATGTGCATGTACGTCCCTGGTACTAAGGTACGGTGTGTAAAGCGGGCCTAGAAACGGAGACCCAGGAAAGTGAAGTGAATTGTTGTGAAGTGCGGTGTACTTCAGAGGCCGTCAGGCGGACGGCAAGCGAATAAACCTGGACCTGTTGTACCCGAATGTTGCCTCCAATTGTCTCTGTACGTCTCTGCGCGGTATAACGAGGGATCACCCCCCTAGTCCGGCCCACCACCTCTACACATTCTCCTATTTTCTCTTTTTAAATGGTTTTAATATGTATATCACTTGGGATTGATGTACCATTGAAGGACTTTTACATTAATCATTGGAGAAGATTCTCTGTTTTATGTGAGATCCATAGAGATAGATAAAAATAGAGATAGAAAATAGATAAAGAAAGATATAGATGGACAGACATATAGACACATGTATAGACAGACAAACATATAGACATACAATTGCATTCTGTGGAGCTTATTGGACAGTGTTTTATGATTAAATAAATAAATGAACAAATGAATGAAAAAAAACCAATGTGGGGTCCCTCCTATTTTTTGCACCCAGCAAAGGTAATCAGACAACTGAGGGCTGATTTTATCAGACTGGGAAGGTCCTTGGTTAAAGGGCCCTTTCCAGCCTAAAAATATCAACCCGCAGCCACCCAAGAAGTGTTCCAAATAGATGTGACAATTCTGGCGCTTCGTGTTGGCAATTGGGTTAATGAGGCTTGGGGTTGGGGTGTATTTAAATAAAAAGTCCCCCACACTTTCCCTGGTTCACCATTTTACAAGTAATGTTTCCATGCAGGTCTGACGTAGTCCACCGAATCCGACATAGTCCACAAATGGAAACCTGAAAAACATAAACAGAAATAAATAAAAACAAGACACTGTCCCTCATTCACCACTTTATTAGAAAAAAGTTTCCAAGCAGGTCCAACGTAGTCCAGCGAATCTGACATAGTCCACAAATGGAAACCTGAAAAACATAGATAGAAATAAAAACAAGACACTGTCCCTCATTCACCTCTTTATTAGAAAAAAGTTCCCATGCAGGTCCGTTGGAACACTGAGGCCAATGGTTGGGTACAGGTTTGGCTATACAGTGGAATACTTCAGAACCTGTTATCATTCAAATTCCAATGTATAAGTCTGTCAGAAAGTGTAATGAACAGAGCCTTACATATGAGAAATATTCTTCACAAGCGACTGACAAGAAAAAGAACGTCAGTAAACCACAGGCAGACGAAGGACGTCAAGAAACTGCAGGCGTAGAACATCAGGAAACTGCAGGAATATGGGGGACAATAGGATACTGCAGGCAATTAGAGGAAATCAGGAAACCGTAGGCAAGAATAAAATGTCAGGAAACTGAAGAAAAGCAGAGGACCTCATGAAACCACAGGCAGGCGTAGAAAGTCAGGAAAATGCAGGCAGGTGTAGAATATCAGGAAAATGCAGGCAGGCAGAAGACGTTAGGGAAACACAGGCAGGCGCATAGTGTGTAGCAAACCAAAGCCAGCAACATAGCAGTTTACTGCAATACCAAGACAAAGGGGTGTGTCTCAGCGAGTCATAGATAGGTCTGAGCTGATGCTCACATGGGATCATGCCGAACCATTTGCAATGCCTGACGTGGAGAACAGCAGAGTCTAGGGGACTGAGGAAAGGGAAGCAAGGCACAAATCTAGGACAGGTAACACAAACATAGTAAATTTTTAATCAATAAACATACAGGTAAAATATATAGAGTAGTATAGTACAGTAGATAGTATAGAGTTTAACCATAGGGAGAAAAAAAAATGTAAAAAATAAACGAAAAAAAATCCAGACTTGAAAAAATATTGCTTTAAGAAAAAAATCTAAATCCAGTGGAGGTGCTACGCCATTATACTGTTCTATCCTTCATCGCTTTTTTTTTTAATAAATTCCTGTGTTTGATGCTGTTTAACAGAGCACCTGATAACTGATATAGCAGGCTAACATCTGTTCTATTATTTCCAAAAGAGCCTAGGTGAACGTAATTCTATTCACATAAAATATGCATTTGTTCTTGACTGTCAAGTACTTCTATTATTTTATTAAAAAGTCAGGGAAAAAAAGAACATAATCAGACTTCATAATTTATGTGTGACATTTTCATTACAGAAAACTTTACGCAAAATCGAAATCTAAAATTTAATTTCCTGTGATGTTTAAATTACTTACTAGCTGGCCCACCTCCAAACATTGTCATTATTTGAGGTCCCATATGAATCCTATTAAGGATATGTTTAACGGCTGCCAAAAAGAACCAAGAAAATCTGCTGTTCTAAACCAAGAAAATCATATTTGTGTCCTTTGTGAAATCAGTTGCATGTTCTGAGACTTACACAAACTGTAATCTTTACTTTATCTATTTTCACATTTTTCACATTTTATGCCATGACAGTAGTCTTCAGACATTTATCATACAGGTAGCTCCATACATAGCAACTCTCAAATGTAATAAAAGTTGTTCTATTTCTTATTGACTTTTAGTTAACTCGCAAAATAAACTGAGCTTCATGCTCGATAATTAACCTCAGTCTGACCCAATGTTTCCTAAGAATTATTTAATTTGTGGAACATAAAAAGTTGCTAAAATACTTTAGACTATAAATATATAAATATAATATTGATGTCTGTGTATCAAGAAGGAAAACTCTAAGCCGAAAATAACTAAAGCTTTCATACTACCAAAACATTTAGTTCTAAAATAAAAAAGAACATTATTTGGAAAAATAACTCCCTGAAATGTTCTCATTTTGTTCTCATTCAAACTTGAGTTTTCCAACACATGCTGGGTTTCCAAAGGTGACAACCACTAATGGCCACTACTAATGGACTTATAACAATACAGAAATGTACTCCCTTCAGGGTTTGCAAGTTTTATCTGATTGTTTTATTATCATATCTATGATTATAGTACATGGGCTGTGTATGGGGGTATTTTGTAGGCTGTATATGGTGGTATTATGTTGCAAGTGTAAAGGAGTATCAAGATGCCTGTGTGCACAAATATTAGGTGGGTTTTGTACAGTGGTACTATCTGGACAGTGTACAGCTATTTGACATTAGGTATGTATTGAAGTATTATGTGGCCTTTGTATAGCACTATTTTGTGGCTATGTAGACCATTATAGATAATAGGGAGACCCAGATCTAAAATCTGTATGGTAACTCAAAGGACTTTACTGACACCTTTGGCAGTGATCCTCAGAGTCATGTTTTGATTTTTTTCTTTCCTTTTTTTTTCTTCTAGATTTTTATTCAGCATTAGCAACAATTTAAGGATCAACTTATGGGTGTGACTGGAAAGGGAGGGCAGAAAAAACAAACTGATATTTTTTTAGCCTACAGTATTATACATTGAAAAATTGCATAGTTTAATTGCTATTTTGCAGTTAATTAAGTCTAATCTAAATCTCCACAACATCTCATTAACTTTAATTACATGTGTGTCCAAGTCTTCTAGATTAAATCAGGGTGGTTGAACATTAGACAAAGTCAGAACCTTGTTGTAGTGATTTTGATTTGATTCATCCTTTTTTATTATTATTACACAAGATAAATACAAAAATAACTAGGATTATTAATACTGTTTAATACGCATTTAGGTACAATGTTCATATGGCTTTGGACTCAGAAAATTGGAGACTTAGGTGTTAAGCAAATGGATATTGTCGAGTTCAATTTTTTTCATCTTCAACTTCTTAAGCCTTGTGAGATGTGTGCCAATGACTTAGGGCCCTGTCACACATAGCGATCTCGCTAGCGAGATCGCTGCTGAGTCACAAGTTTTGTGACACAACAGCGATCTCAACAGTGAGATCGCTGTGTGTGACAGCGATCAGCGACCGGCCCCCCTGCCGGTATCGCTGATCGCTGTAGAAAACCGCTGGACATCTCTTTCGTCGCTGGTCTCCCGCTGGCCAGCACGCATCGCTGCGTGTGACAGGCGGGAGACCAGCAATCTGCTGGTAACTAACGTACACATCGGGTACCCAAGGGACGTGCGTCCCTTAGATACCCGATGTGTACGTTAGTTACCAGCGCGCTGATGCAGGGAGCTGGTAACTAACGTACACATCGGGTTTCTAAGGGATGCACGTCCCTTGGATACCCGATGTGTACATTAGTTACCAGCTCCCTGCATCAGTGCGCTGGTAACTAACGAACACAGCGACGCCGTGCGCTCAGCGTCGCTGTGCTGATCGCTGGTGAAGCTGTCTGTGTGACAGCTCACCAGCGATCACATAGCAACTCACCAGCGATCCTGACACGTTGATATCGTTGTCGGGATGACTGGTGAGTCGCTATGTGTGACTCCAGCTTTACCTACAGCCGAGAACATGAGCATTTAGGCTGAGTGCAGAAGGACTTTTTGGCCCTGCGGATTTTTCCGCACAGAATGGAAGAAATCCGCAGGTCAAATGACCTGCATTTTTCCTGCGGATTTCTTCCATTTTTCATGAGGTTTTCTTGCGGTTTTTGTGCGGTTTTCCATCGCGGTTTTCCCCCTGCGGATTTGGTGACAGGGGAGATGGAAAACCGCACAAAAGAAGTAACATGCTGCGGATTTTGTACCGCGGGAAAACCGCGCGGAAAAATCCGCAGCGTCTGCACAGCGGTTTTTTTTTTACATTGATTTAAAGGCTACTGTACATCACAATGCGGATATGCAACGTTTCTGCGTGGTAAAATCCGCTGCGGAACCGCTGCAAATCTGCATAGTGTGCACACAGCCTTAGGAAATCTGGTTAACCAGAGATTTAAGAAAAAGTGTATTGACAGCACAAACTATAACCAGAATTTTCTCCACCAATTTAGCCTGGCTCCTGTTTGCAACATATATGTACATAGAATAAATCTAGAATTTATGATACTCTGCCTTGACATTTTCAAATATGTTTTACAAAAAGGGATCTGTCAGTTCTCCTGGCATGTCTCTGTTATTCCCAAATAAATTATCAGGTCTGGACCCTCTTTTCTTAAAACACCGATTTGTGCCATTCTTCTGGTATTTTGCCAGGAAATGTATGTGACAGTGTCACAATGTATAGACACGGCCCTTTGACATGAGGAATGTCAGTCATGCCGGGAAATTGTATAATACTCATTATTCTTTATCTTTACCTCTCAGAATTTTTCTTTCAGTTATTTTATACTATATACTATTATTCTAAATAATAATGGAAAATTCTTTTTCAGGGTTAACCCCTAGAGATGAGCAGATCTTTTCAAATTCACTGACTTTGCCAAATTCTCCCCAAAATTTGATTTCCAGCAAGTGAATTATCGTGAATCTCAAAGTTTGTAATTGCTCAGAAAATACACATTGGGAGTGTGAGTGAGTGTGCTCGTTACTTGAGTTTTCCGAGCATGCTTGGGTGTTCTTCGAGAATCTTGGGTGTGCTTGTAAATTATGTCTGTGTCCCCACAGCTGCATGATTTGCGGCTGCTAAACAGCCTGAATACATGCAGGGATTGCCTGTTTATTAGGGAATCCCCACATGTATTCAGGCTGTCTAGCAGCTGCAAATCATGCAGCTATAGGGACTCAGACATAATTTACGGACAAACCCAAGATACTCGGAGAACACCCGTGCATGCTCGGAGAACTCGAGTAAAGAGCATACTCACTCATCACGAATTGGGAGAGAATAGAGAGAATACCCTGGTTAGTATAAAAGCTTAATTGCTACTGGAGAGAGTGAGAGAACCCCGCTGACAATAAGAGTATACACTACACAAGAGAGAGGACCCTGTAATTTTAAAAGCTTACATTCTACGGAAGAGAGATAGGACCCCGCTGATCATAAGAGCTTAACTGCCACAAAAGAGGAGATAGGATTTTGCTGACCATAAGAGCTTACTGTCACAGCAGGGCAGGGAGATGCCTGGTGTAGAACACAAAGGGAGGGGGTGAGGAAGCTGGTAAAGAGGAGCCCTGACAGTAGGAAGAGGGAGAAGATGGTGACCCCTCCACACTCACCTTATGCCGACACCTGCGCTTCCTTTCACCCTGTACTGGTCCTTCCCCTCGTGCGCCATCACATGCCTACGCTCTGGCTGACCCTGGGTCTTAGCCCTAAATAGTGAGCTGGGCAACAACACTAGTTTTACTACTACAATAAGTCATCACAAGTAAAGGGACAAAGGTGAAACACACAAACAAATGGTAATCCACAGGAATCAAAAGGAACACAAACAATTTCTCCAAGAATTCTTCAGCTTTTCCAGGAACACCACAGCTATTCCAGGTAAGCAAGGCACAGGATAGAAAAACCTATTACTGGCATGGGAGGAAGCCAGAAGTAAGTTTAAATAGTTAAGGGGGAGTGTACCAATAATAATCATAGCTGAGACCAAAGCCAAGTGGAATCTCAGCAGGCTTAAACCAAGGATTCGTAGCTAGAGATGAGCGACTTTGCCTTTTTTTGGGTCGAGTCGGGTTTCATGAAACCCGACTTTCGCAAAAGTCGGGTCAAACGAAATTGGCCGACTATAGGGAAAAGTCGGAGGCCGAGTGAAACACAAAACCCAATGCAAGTCAATGGGGAAGCAAAGTCGGCAGGGAGTGGAAGACAGTAAACACACCTACAGTGCCCATTTCAATGCTAAAAACATCAATTCTTATAACTGAAGCTTGTCAACCTTAATTTACTTCCTAATAATAATTACGCATTGAAAACTGGGGGTTATTTGGCTAAAGTTGTGGAGGGGTTGGGCTGGCTCCAGGTTTTCGTGTGCCCTGGGCCAAAGAGTGTAAGTGCGCCCCTTTAACACATACCACAACTCATGATGCTCCGATACGCCACTGAAATCTAAGTATAGTACAATGACACATACTTCAATGCTTACATGACATGACTGATCTATTTTAAATTGTACAATAGCTCAAAAACAGGACAGTACATTACTCCATACAGTGTTATGGCCACCACATTATTCTGTATGGCGCACAATGAGCCCCATATATTTCTCCATACCAAATCATTAGGCACATATAATGTTCCATACAGTATATGATGAGCTCCACATAATGCTCCATATATAATGGGCCCCATTTGTAATGCTCCAGTGTATAATGTGCCCCTTAGATGCTGCTCCAGTGTCTGATCGGCCCCATTTACAATGCTCCAGTACATGATGGGCCTCATGGATGATGCTCCAGTGTATGATGGGCCCTAATAATGCTCCATATATAATGGGCCCCATTTGTAATGCTCCAGTGTATAATGGGCCCCGTAAATGCTGCTGCAGTGTCTGATGTCCCCAATTTGGAATGCTCCAGTACATGATGGGCCTCATGGATGATGCTCCAGTGTATGATGGGCTCCAATAATGCTCCATATATAATGGGCCCCATTTGTAATGCCCCAGTGTATAATGTGCCCCTTAGATGCTGTTCCAGTGTCTGATCTGCCCCATTTACAATGCTCCAGTACATGATGTGCCTCATGGATGATGCTCCACTGTATCATGGGCCCTAATAATGCTCCATATATAATGGGCCCCATTTGTAATGCTCCAGTGTGTATAATGTGCCCCTTAGATGCTGCTCCAGTGTCTGATCTGCCCCATTTACATTGCTCCAGTACATGATGGGCCTCATGGATGATGCTCCTGTG
>NW_027361728.1:59280000-59325000 GCF_039654945.1 Dendrobates tinctorius | reverse complement strand
CCCTGGTTTACGGTATATTCCCAGCAAGTGATGTGTAGGGAGGTCTGCAGCCGTCAGTGGGAAGCTGAAGATGCAGTTTGGGCTCTTGTTGTAGTAGCTGGGCCTGTGCCCGGTACTTACAGAGTCAGGGTGCCCGTATGCCCCAGGCTTGTGCCCTGTCTTGCCATATACTTACATTGCACTGGCAGATGTGCATTCTGGGCAGCAGTGTGTGTGGTATTAGGGGGGCTGGTGTGCTGGCTGGGTGGTCTTCAGTCTGGGGGCGGGTGGCATAATGGAAGGGTTTCACCCAGTGGGGCTTACTCTGCCTTTTCCTTTGGACCTTAGTAGATATGATGGTCACACCATTCCCTGTATATATTCATGTCGTGTGATTCCATCATTCTGCAAATGTCCATTTTCGCGCTTGTGCCACTGCAGCGTCATCTAATAAACGGTAAGTGCCCCGTGCGTGGCTCGGCGGTGCCCGTGAATGTGCACGTGGGGTGAATGATTGTGCACTGCTCTCCGAATTTGTCTGTGTGGTACAGGCACAACACTGGATCCACAATGCAGCTCCAACCGCTAGGACCACTCATTCCAAGGCTCGTAAGTGTTGGAGCTGAAGGTATATTGCTAAGTGAAGAAGACAGCCTTGCTGCATAGACTTGCACTGTCAGTGGGTGTAATGTGTCCAGAGACTGGTTAAAAAAATAAATGTTATTGAAGCGACACCTTTCGGAGATGATCTAACTCCTTTATCAGGTTACATTAAACACCATGTCAGGTCTGATACTTATTTTCTAAATGTATTTATATAACATGTATTGATAAAGGGCAGAGGTGTCAGTACATGATGAAGGAGTTGGATCAGCTCCCAAAGGCATTGCTTCAATAAAACTTTTAATCCTTTCTCTGGACATCTCACATCCACTGACAGTCGCCAGTCGATGCCGAAATATTTTTTTTTTCTTCACTTCAAGGTTAACTGCAGCATCATTATCAGAGAAATCTGTGTCTCAGCTGCCCTGACATTCACACTGGTGATTTTGGGACTCTTATTCTTGAGATTAGTGGGGATCCTTAACCCCTTTCTGACATCAGACGTACTATCCCATCCATGGGACCCGGTCCCCTATGCCCATGGACAGGATAGTACGCTGATCGCGGCCGGTTGTCAGCTGATTATCACAGCTGACACCCGGCACAATGTGTCAGGGGTGGTCACGGACCGTCCCCGACACGTTAACCCCTTGCACACCGTGATCAAACATGATCGCGGTGTACCGGGGGTTAAAGGGAAGCATCGGCAGGAAGGGGGCTCCCTCCGTGCTTCCCTGAGCCCCCCACAGCAACGCAATGTGCAGCGCTGCTGCGGGGGGCTCTTTCCCTGCAGGTCCCAAGATCCAAGATGGCGACGGAGACCTTCGGGGGACTGCAGGGAGCTGGCTTCCTCAGTGCCTGTAAAGCGCAGGCATGAGGAAGCCTTCTGCACTGCCTGTGACAGATCGCTGATCTGTCACAGTGATCTGTGATGTGACAGATCAGCGATCTGTCACAGGACAGTGATGTCCCCCCTGGGACAACCTAATAAAGTTTAAAAAAAAAAAAAAAATCGCTAAATAAATTAAAAAAAAAAAAAAAATATTCCCTAATAAATTCATTTTTTGGAAATAACAAAAACAATAAAAGTACACATATTTGGTATCGCCGCGTCCGTAACGACCTGCCCTAGAAAACAGTCCCATTAGTTAACCCCTTTAGCGAACAACTTAAAAAATAAAAAACGAAGCAAAAAATAATGATTTATTATCATACCGCCGAACAAAAAGTGCAATAATGCGCGATCATAAAGATGCATATAAATATCCATGGTACCGCTGAAAACGTCATCTTGTCCCGCAAAAAACAAGCCGCCACACAGCATCATCAGAGAAAAAATAAAAAAGTTATAGCTCGCAGAATAAAGCAATGCAAAAATAATTATTTTATATAAAATTGTTTTCATTGCATAAACGCGCCAAAACACAAAAAAAACATAAATGAGGTATCGCTGTAACCGTACTGACCCGAAGAATAAAAGGGCTTTATCAATTTTACCGCACGCGGAACGGTGTAAACGCACCCCCCAAAAGAAATTCATGAAACGCTGGTTTTTGTTCATTCTGCTCCCCAAAAATCGGAATAAAAAGCGATCAAAAAATGTCACATGCCCGAAAATGGTACCAATAAAAACGTCATCTCGTCCCGCAAAAAATAAGACCTCACATGACTCAGTGGGTCAAAATACAGAAAAATTATAGCTCTCAATATGTGGTGATGCAAAAACTATTTTTACAATAAAAAGCGTCTTTTAGGGTGTGACAGCCGCCAAACATAAAAACCGCCATAAATAGTAAATCAAACCCCCCCCCGTTATCGCCCCCTTAGTTAGGGAAAAATAATAAAATTAAAAAAATGTATTTATTTCCATTTTCCCATTAGGGCTAGGGTTAGGATTAGGGCTAAGATTAGGGTTAGGGTTGGAGTTAGAATTGGGGGGTTTCCACTGTTTGGGCACATCAGGTGCTCTCCAAACGCAACATGGCGTCTCATCTTAATTCCAGCCAATTCTGCGTTGAAAAAGTCAAATGGTGCTCCTTCCCTTCCAAGCTCTGCCATGCGCTCAAACAGTGTTTTATCCCCACATATGGGGTATCAGCCTACTCAGGACAAATTGCAAAACAACTTTTGGGGTCTTATTTCTCCTTTTGCCCTTAGGAAAATAAAAAATTTGGGGCAAAGATTTTATTTTTGTGGGAAAAAAATGATTTTTTTATTTTCACGCCCGGGCGTTATACACTTCTGTGTAGCCCTTGGGGGTTCAAAGTGCTCACCACACATCTAGATAAGTTCCTTAGGGGGTCTAGTTTCCAAAATGGTGTCATTTGTGGGGGGTTTCCACTGTTTAGGTACATCAGGGGCTCTCCAAAGGCAACATGACACCGCAGAGCATTCCATCAAAGTCTGCATTCCAAAACGTCACTACTTCCCTTCCGAGCCCCGACGTGGGCCCATACAGTAGTTTTCTCCCACATATGGGGTATCAGGGTACTCAGGACAAATTGGACAACAACTGTTGGGGTCCATTTTCTCCTAGTACCCTTGGGAAAATAAAAAAATTGGGGACTAAATGATCATGTTTGTGGTAAAAATACGATTTTTTTATTTTCACGCCCGGGCGTTATAAACTTCTGTGAAGCCCTTGGGGGTTCAAAGTGCTCACCACACATCTAGATAAGTTCCTAAGGGGGTCTAGTTTCCAAAATGGAAACTTTGTGGGGGGTTTCCACTGTTTAGGTACATCAGGGGCTTTCCAAACGCGACATGGTGTCCGATCTCAATTCCAGCCAAAAAATTAAAATTTTGCTGTTTCCCTTCCGAGCTCTGCCATGCGCCCAAATAGTGGTTTACCCCCACATGTGGGGTATCAGCGTACTCAGGACAAATTGCACAATAACTTTTAGGGTCCTGTTACCCTTGGGAAAGTAAGAATTGAGGGTGAAAAGATCATTTTTGTGGAAAAAATATGATTTTATAATTGTACGGCTGTACGTTATAAACTTCTGTGAAGTCCTTGGGGGTTCAGAGTTCTCACCAAACATCTAGATAAGTTCCTTGGGGGGTCTAGTTTCCAAAATGGTGTCATTTGTGGGGGGTTTCCACTGTTTTGGTACGTCAGGGGCTTTCCAAACGCGACATGGTGTCCGATCTCAATTCCAGCCAAAAAAGTCAAATGGCGCTGCTTCCCTTCCGAGCTCTGCCATGCGCCCAAATAGTCGTTTACACCCACATATGGGGTATCAGCGTACTCAGGACAAATTGCACAATAACTTTTAGGGTCCTGTTAACCTTGGGAAAATAAAAATTGGGGGTGAAAAGATCATTTTTGTGGAAAAAATGATTTTTTAATTGTACCGCTGTACGTTATAAACTTCTGTGAAGCCCTTGTGGGCTCAAAGTTCTCACCACATATCTAGATAAGTTCCTTGGGGGGTCTAGTGTTGTGAGTTCATTTTCCCCTCCGTCACTGAGGCCTGGTGAACTCCCTATTCTAGTGAAGGAAGGTAGTGAGCCTGATTATCAGGCACCTGGGACTAATGAAGACAATTGGCTGAGTGGAGTCACTGACTGGATTTAAGGCAGCCTACGCCCTTTCTGCCCTGCGGGTGATTTCTCTCTGGACTCTTGGACACCAGTCTGATTCCTGCTCTCCTAAAGCTAAGTTTTCTGTTTTGCCTTTTGCATCTAAGATTTGTTTTTGTTTTTCTTGCTTTTTGGATTCTGCCACTCCCTGCTGGAGTGTGCTGTGTTCCGTGAGTTCTGTCTTCTGAAAGTACCTGAGTGCTGATTTAGTTTTTGAAGCTTAGTTGCTTCAGGGCCATTTTTATATCAGCTTGTTGGCTTTTGTCTCTGATAGGGTTTTGGCAGATTGCAGACAGCAGCCTTCCTATCCGTTCCTATCTAGGTAGTTTTTGGGCCCCGTCTTTGCTCAGCCTGTCTTTCTGTCTGTGTAAGTGTTTTCATCTTGCTTCACTGTCATTATATGTGGGGGGCTGCCTATTGCTTTGGGGTCTGCTCTGGGGCAGTTAGATTTCCCCTTTCCTTCTTTAGGCCTATGTATCTCTCCGGCTGTGATCGAGGGGTCTAGGTCATCGTAGGAACCCCCCACGGCTACTGCTAGTTGTGTTGATAGGTTCAGGGGTCTGCAATCTGATAGTTGCCAACTTCTCTGGTTTTCAGGACTTAGCTAGCATTTCTGTTTGTGCCTCCTACGGTGACTCAATCATAACAGTCTAGTTTCCAAAATGGGTCACTTGTGGGGGGTTTCCACTGTTTAGGTACATCAGGGGCTCTCCAAACGTGACATGGCGTCCGATCAGAATTCCAGCCAATTTTGCATTGAAAAAGTCAAACGGCGCTCCTTCCCTTCTGAGCTCTGCCATGCGCCGAAACAGTGGTTCCCCCCCACATATCAGGTATCAGCGTACTCAGGACAAATTGCACAATAACTTTTCCCGTCCAATTTCTCCTTTTACCCTTGGTAAAATAAAAAAAATTGAACATGAATTATTTTTTTTGTGAAAAAAGTTAATGTTCATTTTTTTTAAATATTCAAAAAATTCCTGTAAAGCACCTGAAGGGTTAATAAACTTCTTGAATGTGGTTTTGAGCACCTTGAGGGGTGCAGTTTTTAGAATGGTGTCACTTTTGGGTATTTTCTATCATATAGACCCCACAAAGTGGCTTCAAATTTGATGTGGTCCGTAAAAATAAAATGGTGTTGTAAAAATGAGAAATCGCTGGTCAACTTTTAACCCTTATAACTTCCTAACAAAAAAAAAATTTGGTTCCAAAATTGTGCTGATGTAAAGTAAACATGTGAGAAATGTTACTTATCAAGTTTTTTGTGTGCCGTATCTCTGTGATTTAAGGGCATAAAAATTCAAAGTTGGAAAATTGCAAAATTTTCGCCAAATTTCCATTTTTTTCACAAATAAACGCAAATTATATGAATGAAATTTTACCACTAACATGAAGTACAATATGTCATGAGAAAACAATGTCAGAATCACCGGGATCCAGTGGTCAGAATTGTAAAAATTGGCCCGGTCATGAACGTGCAAACCACCCTTGGGGGTGAAGGGGTTAAAGTTAGACCCCCCCGCCCCTGCAATCATATTATAATTTATCCTGTAGGAAGGTCATACATGTGTATTGGAAAACGCTTTAGGGAAAAATGTGTTTCCTTCATGCACCTGCTAGTGTCCGCATATTGAGGCAAATAAGGTGTCATTGTTGACTTGTGATGATTCAAACTTCACTATAAATTTCTGAATTCATTCAGTCATGAAGACTATTTTTAAGTACAACAAGTACATCACATTGATAAGACAGAATATTTCAGTGCTTCTGGTGACAATAAAAGGACGTTTGATACTTTGATTCTCTCAAGTCTTTATCGAAATGCTGCAGAACCAGTCTAAGGGATCTTCCACACATCCTCACAGTTCAGGTACCAGAAAAAACAGTACCAGAGATATCAGTGTACGTGTGTGTAATACATGCGCCACCCGTGTGCTACATCATTGTTACACGTACCAGTGCCTGGGAAGCAGTGGTACTGTTTTCGCTGTTCCCTGGTGCCGGGTGCTGACGACCGCGCTCATCAGTCTCCCCTGCTCTGCTGCCAATCAGCACTAGCAAGGGAGAATGTTGATAGTTGTTTTGAACTGATAATAGCAAGAGCAGGGGTGACTGACGGGACTCCTCCCATAAGTCTACATCTACTACCGCTAATAACAGTGAGATCAGGTAGCGGCTGATGGTGTTAGGGACTGGCGGAATGCACCAAATAATAAAGATGGTATAAGGTGCATTCGCAGCCTGGGGTCCACCGTGCAGAGATGGAGAACTGCTGCTCAGTAATGGCGGAAACTATATGGTGTTGTACTAACTAGACACCGGCAGGTTAACCGCTGACCCGGTGTGTACAAAAGCGGGCTCTGTTACCTCACAGAGCCACACTACTGGTAAACATAAATGCCAAAGCCTGTTCAAGCTCACAGAGCTTGGCAATGAGGAGCGCTCTGCAAATGGTCACAGAACTCAGCCCCAAGGACATGGGCTTAGAGTCCCTCTAGACCTGCAAAGCGCGCGGCGCCTCAACTGCAAGGCCAGCAGTAGATACGCTACAGATATAGCGCGCAAGTGTGCGCAGCACCGTTCTGGCGGACACCAGTAATCGCCCTGGGTTGGGCTAAGAGAGCGCACGGTGCTGCACAGGTGGTTGTTGTTGCTAGGCGCAGTACGAAAGTGCCCTGTATGGGTAGGCACAATCGGACGCTAGTGGGTGCGGATACTAGGAGCACGGCAGCGTAAGCATTGCCACCCGTTGGCGCTGACTCCAACTCTTAATTCCCCAACACAAGCACAACCAGGGAGTTTTTAATGAGTCAGTCACCAGTCTCATGCATCCATCATCATACACTCAACTACCATCAAAAGTCTATACTAGCGTGTGGTCGTGCGATCCTTTTATAGGCGCAGCCTTCCGGGACCTTCAATATGGTCCAATCCGAGCTGCAACAGGACCTGAGCATGTGACCCCCCCCCCCGTCCTCCAATGAGAGGACGACCCGCGGGCATGCTCAATAGCCCGAAAGAAGGACTTAGTCCCAAGAGCTGCTTGCTGCTGCTGACCAGTGCAGGCTGCTATAGCTCACCCTGAGATGGCAGCAGCAGCTGAACAGACAGCACTGGCCTGATCAAGATGCCGGGAACGATGTCTTTTGCTGAGCAGCCTCTTCTGCGGCCGAGATTGAATGGGAGACTGCAGAAGGCAAGGCTCGGGATTCCTCCTGTGCAGAAGTAGGAACCCGACACCTAACAGATGGGAATATTCATCAGCCTCTGCCTGCGCAATAAATTTTAAAAAAAGTTGTTTTTTTTTAATTATACCGCAGACGGTGACTGATGAATACTCCCATCAGCCGCAGCCTGCTCTCACTGTTATTTACAATGTCCCTGTGTATTAGGCCTCTTTCACACTTCCGTTTTTTACAATCAGTCACAATCCGCCAGGTTTTGAAAAAAAACGGATCCTCAATTTTTTTTGAGGATCCGTTCTTTTCCCCATTGACTTGCATTAATGGCGGATTGTGACGGATTGCTGTCCGTTGCATCCGTTTTTTTTGAGGATCCGCCAAAAGTTGCTGTCCGTCACCATCCTCAAAGATTTCAAAACGGAGCTTGTAACGTTTTTTTCTGTGGCGGATCCTCCAGACACTGATTTAACCCGAAATTCTTTCTGGGTGCCGGACAAAAAAAAAAAAATTCTCTCTCTCTCTTTCTCTTTTTCTCTTTTTCTCTTTCTCTTTCTCTTTCTCCTTCCTAGCCAGCGATTCCTTTAAATTTCGTCATTTTCAGGATCCGTCTCAAAACGGATCCTGTGCCATCCGTTCACATCAGTTGACAACGGATCCGCTTGTCCGCCTTTTTGGCGGATTATAACTGATGCAAAAAACTGAAGTGTGAAAGAGGCCTTATGCAGCCCAGATAAAGGAGGAAGGTACAGCATTTCTAAAAGGATGATCTGCAAAAGAGAACATGGCTGCATTATATAAGGTTAATCTACTAGAACATGAAGCTGCTTGTAAAGTGTTAATTTACTGTGAGGGAACATTGCTGCGTCATAAGGGTTGAAAAAGTTTATTCATTGCCAATTTTTCAAATCTATCCCAAATGCCTTTCTAAATCCCCCATCAAGATCCCCAGCTACCTTCTCCACTATTATTTTCATTTTCTTGCCTTCTCTGTGATGCTTCTGGTCCCCTGGCCGTAGAATCATTGTTTATAGCAATTACTTCCACTTCCCCAGCTTACCAACGTTCATACTCCCATGTTCCCTTGCGTTAGCATGAACAAGGCGGTGCATGCACACAACGAAGAATGAGGGCTCTTGAATGAGGGCTCTTGAATAGTAGAGAGTAGACACAGCGTATCTCCTAACTCAGAAGCAGGAAGTCTTACACATCTGTCAGGATGGTATGATAGCAGTGAGCTTGACTTTCAGCCAACTTTAGCCTCCCTCTCATTTGACATCAACAGCTTTTATTAATTAGAATTTTTTTTTTAATTTTCCAAATTATAAACTTAGAAACTACTATGTTTTGGTTACTGCAAGAAGTTTTCCAAAATGTGATATGACCTCTTTTAGTAGCAGCTACTTAACCCCTTCCCGACCTTTGACGCAACGTAGGTGTCATGAAAGTCGGTGCTAATCCGACCCATGACGCCTATGTGGTGCTGGTCGGGTGACCGGGGTCACTGGAAGGTCACCCGACCCGCACACACAGGACCCTTTCTACTTCACCCCAAGGGGGTGGCTTTGCCCCCACGTGGCTACGATCGCTCTTATTGGCTGTTAAAAGTGAAACAGCCAATCAGACCGATTGTAATATTTCACCAATGAAATTTGGTGAAATATTACAATCCAGCCATGACCGATGCTGCAATAGCATCTGCCATGGCTGGAGGCACCGATCTGCGCTCCCCCCGCCTTCCGATCACCCCCTCACCCTCCACGATGCCTACGATGTCCCTCTGGTCGTTCTGGTGTCCCGCCGTCCCGGATCATGGGCGCTGCCATCTCGGAAACTCTCACAGTGATCAAAATAAAAAAGAAAAGTAATTCACCACCCCCTTATCACCCCCATAGGCAGGCACAAATAATAAAATAAAGAAAATATTTTTATTTTTCCATTAGGGTTGGAATTAGGGTTAGGGTTAGAAATAGGGTTAGGGTTGGAATTAGGGTTAAGATTAGGGATGGGTTGGGATTAGGGTTAGGCTTGGGGTTGGGGTTAGAGTTGGGATTAGGGTTAGGGGTGTGTTGGGGTTAGGGTTGGAGTTAGATTTGAGGGGTTTCCACTTTTTGGGCACATCACGGGGTCTCCAAACGCGACATGGCGCCACCATTTATTCCAGCCAATTTTGCGTTCAAAAAGTCGAACAGTGCTCCCTCCATTCCGAGCCCCGACGTGTGCCCAAGCAGTGGTTTACCCCCACATATGGGGTATCAGTGTACTCAGTAAAAATTGCACAACAAGTTTGGGGGTCTAATTTCTCCTGTTACCCTTGGGAAAATAAAAAATTGGGGGCTAAAAAAATTATTTTCTTGCAAAAAAATGATTTTATTTTCACGGCTCTGCGTTATAAACTTCTGTGAAGCACTTGGGGGTTCAGAGTGCTCACCACACGTATATATAAGTTCCTTGGGCGGTCTAGTTTACAAAATGGGGTCACTTGTGGGGGGTTTCCACTGTTTAGGCACATCAGAGGCTCTGCAAACATAACATGACGCCCGCAGACCATTCCATCAAGTCGGCATTTCAAAACGTCATTACTTCCCTTCCGAGCACCGACGTGTTGTGCCCAAACAGTGGTTCCCCCCCCCACATATAGGGTACCAGCGTACACAGGACAGACTGGATAACTACTTTTTGGGGTCGATTTTTCTCCTGTTAACCTTGTGAAATAAAAAATTGAGGGCTAAAAAAATCAATTTTTGAGGAAAAATATATTTTTATTTTCACGTCTCTGCGTTATAAACTTCTGTGAAGCACGTGGGGGCTCAAAGTGCTCACGATGCATCTAGATAAGTTCCTTAGGGGGTCTAGTTTCCAAAATGGGGTAATTTGTGGGGGAGCTCCAAAGTTTAGGCACACAGGGTTTCTCCAAACACGACATGTGTCCGCTAACAATTGGAGCTAATTTTCCATTCAAAAAGTCAAATGAGGCTCCTTCCCTTCTGAGCCCTGCCGTGCGCCCAAACAGTGGTTCCCCCCACATATGGGGTACCAGCGTACTCAGGACAAACTGGACAACAACTTTTGGGGTTCAATTTATCCTGTTACCCTTGGGAAAATAAAAAATAGCGGGCTAAAAAATCATTTTTGAGGAAAAAAAATGATTTTTTATTTTCATCGCTCTGCATTTATAAACTTCTGTGAAGCACTTGGGGGTTCAAAGTGCTCACTACACATCTATATAAGCTACTTGGGGGTTCTAGTTTTCAAAATTGGGTCACTTGTGGGGGGTTTCTACTGTTTAGGCACATCAGGGGCTCTGCAAACGCAACATGACGCCCGCAGAACATTCTATCAAAGTCTGCATCCCAAAATGGGGCTCCTTCCTTTCTGAGCTCTCCCATGCACCCAAACAGTGGTTCCCCCCACATATGGGGTACCAGCGTACTCAGGACAAACTGGACCACAGCTTTTGTGGTCCAATTTCTCCTATTAGTCTTGTGAAAATAAAAAATAGCGGGCTAAAAAATCATTTTTGAGGAAAAAAATGATTTTGTGTTTTCACTGCTCTGCTTTATAAACTTCTGTGAAGCACTTGGGGGTTCAAAGTGCTTACCACACATCTAAATAAGTTCCTTCGGGGGTCAAGTTTCCAAAATGGGGTCACTTGTGGGGGAGCTCCAATGTTTAGGCACACAGGGTCTCTCCAAACGCGACATGGTGTTCGCTAATGATTGGAGCTAATTTTCCATTCAAAAAGTCAAATGGCGCTCCTTCCATTCCGGGCCCTGCCGTGCACCCAAACAGTGGTTTATGACCACATATGAGGTATTGGTGTACTCAGGAGAAATTGCCCAACAAATTTTAGGATCCTGTTGCCCAGGTGAAAATGAAAAAATTGATGCTAAAAGAAAATTTATGTTGGAAAAATTAAACTGTCCATTTTTTCCTTCCACATTGCTTTAGTTCCTGTGAAGCACCTGAAGGGTTAATAATCTTCTTGAATGTAGTTTTGAGTAGCTTGAGAGGTGCAGTTTTTAGAATGGTGTCACTTTAGGGTCTTTTCTGCCATATAGACCCCTCAAAGGGACTTCAAATGTGATGTGGTCCCTAAAAAAAAATGGTTTTGTAAATTTTGTTGTAAAAATGAGAAATCGCTGGTCAACTTTTAACCCTTGTAACTTCCTAACAAAAAAAAAATTGTTTCCAAAATTGTGCTGATGTAAAGTAGACATGTGGGAAATGTTATTTAGTAACTATTTTGTGTCACATAACTCTCTGGTTTAACAGAATAAAAATTCGAAAATTGAAAATTGCAAAATTTTCTAAATTTTTGCCAAATTTCTGATTTTTTTCTCATATGTTACTGAATATATACATTAACTTTACACATTATAAACAATGCAGCCATTTTGCAACAATGTACAGAAATGAAACCTAAGACAACCTTTTATTGGAGAGTTTTAGATCCATGCGAATATGTTAAGTATTATCCAGTTTCTATATACATGTGCTTCTCCCAAAATTAGAATATCATCAAAAAGTTACTTTATTTCAGTTCTTCAATATAAAAAGTGAACCTCATATATTATATAGAGTCATTACAAACAGAGTGATCTATTTCAAGTGTTTATTTCTGTTAATTTTGATGATTATGGCTTACAGCCAATGAAAACACCTACAAAGGTTTCCTAAGCATTTAAAAAGGTCCCTCATTCTGTTTCAGTAGGCTCCACAATCATAGGGAAGACTGCTGACTTGACAGATGTCCAGAAGACAGTCATTCCCTCCCCACTGTCTTCCCTAAACCTGTTTGTCCCATGAAGTGTGTCCAAATACCGCATATGGTTGAATAAAGGACTGCATTTTATTATACCTTATGGGTGAGTGCCGCATTTTTTTCTATTTTTTTCTTATTATGGATGTTTTTTCAATGCTGTGCACCACAACCCGAAGCGAAGTACACCGCTGTTCACTGGATTCCGTTTCTCTCTTGTGGCAAGTCAGATAGTTGGATCTTGGTGCCATTCATTTTTTTCTATTTTTTTGACAAGTATTGAGTGCATTTACTGAACATATATTTCAGTAGGCCAACATTTCGGATTTTACAATAATTTTTCAAGCTGGTGTTATAAAGTATTGTAATTTACTGAGATAATGAATTTTGGATTTTCATTGTCTGTAAACCATCAACATTAACAGAAATAAACACTTGAAATAGATCACTCTGTTTGTAAAGACTCTAAACAGTAGGTCCAGAAAGTATTCAGACCCCTTTAAATTTTTCACTCTTTCTTTTTTTGCAGCCATTTGGTAAATTCAAAAAAGTTTATTTTTTTTTCTCATGTACACTCTGCACCCCATCTTCACTGAAAAAAAAAATAAAAATGTAGAAATTTTTGCAAATGTATGAAAAAAGAAAAACTGAAATATCGCATGGTCATAAGTATTCAGACCCTTTGCTCAGTATTGAGTAGAAGCACTCTTTTGAGCTAGTACAGCCATGAGTCTTCTTGGGAATGATGCAACAAGTTTTTCACACCTGGATTTGGGGATCCTCTGCCATTCTTCCTTGCAGATCCTCTCCAGTTCCATCAGGTTGGCTGGTGAATATTGGTGGACAGCCATTTTCAGATCTCTCCAGAGATGCTCAATTGGGTTTAGGTCAAGGCTCTGGCTGGGCCAGTCAGGAATGTATGGGTGGATGACAAACTCACATTTAATGGCCAGTGTCAGACAGCTGCTGCAAAGGCAAATAAAATAATGGGATGCATTAAAAGAGGCATAGATGCTCATGAGGAGAACAAGAAAAATATTCAGAATTGATAGTCCTCAGTGGTTGATACCTTTTAATGGCTAACTGAAAAGATGGTAACACATTGCAAGCTTTCAAGACTACTCAGGTCTCTTCATCAGGCATTGACTAATACAAAATCTGAAGAGTCACATATTTATGCACAGCACGGCACAGAAAAAATGCAATAGACAAGACAAGTGACGTGAAGCACAACTATCATTATGGGAGAGGGAGAAACATAAATATTGGACCAGTTCATAGATAAGGAGTCTGGATGTTTTATTGTTCTCTGATTGGGGTCTCCTAATGTGTTGTGATGCCCCTACAAGGTCTTAGGAGCAAATTCCTTAATTGATGTAAAAAGACATAAATCCATGCGACACGTTCATTCCAGCATTGAGAGTGTCAAAGGTCATCATGAGCTTGTGCTCCCAGACTCTTCTCTCTCTCTGAGATGTGAAGTTACTTTTCAATACCAGTAATTTCATATCCATGGTGTTGTGATAAGGCATGCAAAAATGTTTTGCCACAGGTAGATCCATTCTTTTTTCTCTTATTGTGTGACGATGAGAAATCATCCTTGTTCTAAGCTTTTGCCCTGTCTCCCCCACATACAGACCCCCAGTTGGACATTTAGTACAAATAATTAAGTACACCACATTAGATGTGATGCAGCTGAAAGTACCTGGGATCTTGTAGTCCTGATGTGAATTGGGGATCTTTATCTTGTCCGTGGTCATTATAAATTGACAGGTTTTACATTTTTTCTGGTTGCAAGGAAAGGTTCCTGCAGCTGTTGGAGAGGACAGGGAGCTTCTGACAATGATGCTTCTTAGATTTGGGGGCTGCCTAAAGCACAGTAGTGGGGGGTTTGGAAAAATGGATTGTAATCGGGAATCTTTTTGTAGTAAAGGTTGTAATTTCCGTGCAGCTCCCCTTAGCACTTCCAGATTTGGGTTGTAGGTGACTACTAGAGGCACCCGGTTATTTTCTTCTTTGGCTTTGTAATGTAGCAGGTGATTCCTTGACATTCTGGTGGCTCTTGTAATTTGGTTTTCAATTGTTCTTGGATGGTAGCCCTGATTCAAAAGGGTCTTTTTGAGGCGACCAAGGTGTTCATCTCTATCCATGGGGTTGGAACATATACGATTGTATCTGATGGCTTGGCTATAGATAATAGAGTTCTTTATGTGTTTTGGATGGAAACTGTCCCATTTAAGGTATGTTGGACGGTCGATTGGCTTCTGATGCAGGGATGTCTCCATTTCATTGTTTTTTAGCTTAATGATTGTGTCCAAAAAGTTAATCTCAGTGCTGGAGTAGTTGAGTGTTAAGTTGATAGTGGGATGAAATTGACTAAACTGTTCGTGGAACGACTTTAGCTGTTGCTCAGACTCCGTCCAGATGATTAAAATATCATCAATGAAGCGGTAGTAGGCCAGAGGCCTGATGGGACATGAGGACAAAAAGTCGCTTTCAAGCTTGGCCATGAAAAGATTTGCGTATTGTGGAGCCATTTTACTTCCCATAGCTATGTCAGTCTCTTGTAGATAGATCTTGTCAAATTCATAGTAATTGTGGGTGAGGATGAATTTTATAAGTTTCACCACAGCATCAGTGCAGCATCAGTGATGTGAATTCACTTTCTGGCCTCCCTCTGGTTATAACTGAAGGTAGTGGAGCTGGTCAGATCGACAGAGGGGTTGCGAGTTCTCTTTCTGGGCTCCCTCTGGTGGTTACTGGAGGTAATGGAGCTGATCTGATTGACAGAGGCTTGACACCTGATAATGATGATGACGATTGGAGATCTGGGGTTTCAGATTGGGATTTAAGACAGCCGACTCCCTTTATCCCTGCTGGTGATTTGCTTCCTGTTCCTCCTGAGGTCTGATTTCTTCAGCTCTGTCCCTGCATGTTCAGCTAAGTGGTTTATTTGCTCTTCTGTTTGCATTTGATCTGGTTTTGTCTATCTCTTCTTGGTACGCGTCAGCCAGCTCTGGCTGGGGCTGTGCTGAATCACCGCCCATATGTTACTGCTTGTGCCAGTTTGTTTTATCCCCTGTTAGATTGGTCTCTTTTTGCTCTGCTTTCAGAATATACCAGAATGCTGATATAGTGGGAGGCGAAGTCGTGTGACTTCAGTGTTTTTTGCATCAGACTTGTTGGACTTTTTGCAGGGTTTTTTGCGTGATTAAAGACAGTGTCTTTCCTTTCTTGTCCTGTCTAGTTAGTGTGGGCCCCATCATTTGCTCAGTCTATTTTCCTGCCTGTGTTTGTGTTTTCATCTTGTCTCACCGACAATATTTGTTTGGGGGCTATCTATTACTTTGGGGTCTGCTTCGGGGCAGTTTAGATTTCCCCTTTCTTGCTTTAGGCTTAGTTAGCTCTCTGGCTGTGCCAAGGCGTGTAAGATCATCGTAGGTACGCCCCACGGCTACTGCTAGTTGTGTGGACAGGATCAGGGGTCTGCATCCGCTTAGTTATCAACCTCTCTGGTTTTCTGTGGCTTAGCCTGGGCCTGCTATCCGCCTCGGTGATCCATTCATAACAGAATCACCAGCCTAACTGTAGACTAGGGTACTCTAAAGAAGGAAAGAATTTAACCCCTTAATCCCATGTGACGTACTATCCCGTCCATGTGCCCTGGGAATTAATTCCCAGGGACGTGGTGAGCGCCGCTGATCGCGGCCGGGTGTCTGCTAATTATCACAGCTGACACCCGGCACAATGTGTCAGGGGCGGTCACGGACCACCCCCGACGCGTTATCTCCTTGCACACCGCAATCAAACACGATCACGGTGCTGCTGCGGGGGTCTCTTTCCCTACAGGTCCCCGGGTCCAATATGGCGACGGGGACCTTCGGGGGCCTGTAGGGAGCTGGCTTCCTCAGTGCCTGCAAAGCGCAGGCATGAGGAAATCTGCATCTATGCCTGTGACAGATCGCTGATCTGTCACAGTGATATGTGATGTGACAGATCAGCGATCTGTCACAGGACAGTGATGTCCCCCCTGGGACAACCTAATAAAGTTAAAAAAAAAAAAAAAAAAAAAAAGTGTAAAAAATAATTAAAAAAAAATTGCTAAATAAATTAGAAAAAAAAAATATTCTCAATAAATTTATTTTTTGGAAATAAAAAAAGAAAAAAACAATAGACGTACACATATTTGTTATCGCCGCGTCCGTAATGACCTGCCCTATAAAACTGTCCCATTAGTTAACCCCCTTTAGGGAACCCCTTAATTAATTAATTAGTTAAAAAATAAAAATAAAAAAAAACGAAGCAAAAAATAATGATTTATTATCATACCGCCGAACAAAAAGTGCAATAACGCGCAATCAAAAAGACGCATATAAATATCCATGGTACCACTGAAAATGTCATCTTGTCCCGCAAAAAATGAGCCGCCACACAGCATCATCAGTGAAAAAATAAAAAAGTTATAGCTCGCAGAATAAAGCGATGCAAAAATAATTATTTTTTATACAAAATAGTTTTCATTGCATAAAACCGCCAAAACATAAAAAAAACCTAAATGAGGTATCGCTGTAACCGTAGTGACCCGAAGAATAAAAGCGCTTTATCAATTTTACTGCACGGGGAACGGTGTAAACGCACCCCCCCCAAAAGAAATTCATGAAACGCTGGTTTTTGTTCATTCTGCGTCCCAAAAATCGGAATAAAAAGCGATCAAAAAATGTCACGTGCCCGAAAATGGTACCAATAAAAACGTCAACTCGTCCCGCAAAAAATAAGACCTCACATGACTCGGTGGGTCAAAATATGGAAAAATTATAGCTCTCAATATGTGGTGGTGCAAAAACTATTTTTGCAATAAAAAGCGTCTTTTAGCCTATGGCAGCTGCCAAACATAAAAACCTGCTATAAATAGTAAATCAAGACCCCCGTTATCACCCCCTTAGTTAGGGAAAAATAATAAAATTAAAAGAAAATGTATTTATTTCCATTTTCCCGCTAAGGTTAGGGCTGAGATTAGGGTTAGGGGTGTGTTGTGGTTAGGGTTGGAGTTAGAATTGGGGGGTTTCCGCTGTTTGGGCACATCAGGTGCTCTCCAAATGCAACATGGCGTTGGATCTTAATTCCAGCCAATTCTGCGTTGAAAAAGTCAAATGGTGCTCCTTCCAAGCTCTGCCATGCGCTCAAACAGTGTTTTACCCCCTCATATAGGGTATCAGCCTACTCAGGACAAATTGCAAAACAACTTTTGGGGTCCAATTTCTCATGTTACCCTTGGGAAAATAAAAAATTGGGGGCAAAAATATCATTTTTGTGGAAAAAAATGATTTTTTTATTTTCACGCCCGGGCGTTATAAACTTCTGTGAATCACTTGGGGGTTCAAAGTGCTCACCACACATATAGATAAGTTCCGTGGGGGGTCTAGTTTCCAAAATGGGGTCACTTGTGGGGAGTTTCAATAGTTTAGGTACTTCAGGGGCTCTCCAAACGCACATGACACCCGCAGACCATTCCATCAAAGTCTGCATTCCAAAACGTCACTACTTCCCTTCTGAGCCCCGACGTGTGCCCATACAGTAGTTTTCTCCCACATATGAGGTATCAGCGTACTCAGGACAAATTGGACAACAGCTTTTGGGGTCCAATTTCTCCTGTTACCCTTGGGAAAATAAAAAAAATTGGGGACTAATTGATCATGTTTGTGGAAAAAATACGATTTTTTTATTTTCATGCCCGGGCATTATAAACTTCTGTGAAGCCCTTGGGGGTTCATTGTGCTTACCACACATCTAGATAAGTTCCTTAGGGGGTCTAGTTTCCAAAATGGGGTCATTTGTGGGGGAGTTTCCTCTGTTTAGGTACATCAGGGGCTCTCCAAAAGCAACATGACACCCGCAGACCATTCCATCAAAGTCTGCATTACAAAACGTCACTACTTCCCTTCCGAGCCCCGACGTGTGCCCATACAGTAGTTTTCTCACATATATGAGGTATCAGCGTACTCAGGACAAATTGGACAACAACTTTTGGGGTCCAATTTCTCCTGGTACCCTTGGGAAAATAAAAAAATTGGTGACTAAAAGATCATGTTTGTGGAAAAAATACGATTTTTTTATTTTCACACCCAGGCATTATAAACGTCTGTGAAGTACTGGGGGGTTCAAAGTTCTCACTACACATCTAGATAAGTTCCTTGGGGGGTCTAGTTTCCAAAATGGTGTCATTTGTGGGGAGTTTCCACTGTTTTGGTACATCAGGGGCTTTCCAAACGCGACATGGTGTCCGATCTCAATTCCAGCCAAAAACGTCAAATGGCGCTGCTTCCCTTCCGAGCTCTGCCATGCGCCCAAATAGTGGTTTACCCCCACATGTGGGGTATCAGCATACTCAGGACAAATTGCACAATAACTTTTAGGGTCCTGTTACCCTTGGAAAAATAAGAATTGAGGGTGAAAAGATCATTTTTGTGGAAAAAAATATGATTTTTTAATTGTACGGCTGTATGTTATAAACTTCTGTGAAGCCCTTGGGGGTTCAAAGTTCTCACCACACATCTAGATAAGTTCCTTGGGGGTCTAGTTTCCAAAATGGGGTCACTTGTGAGGGGGTTTCCACTGTTTAGGTACATCAGGGGCTCTCCAAACGCGACATGGCGTCCGATCTGAATTCCAGTCAGTTTTGCATTGAAGTCAAACGGCGCTCCTTCCCTTCTGAACGCGGCCATGCGCCGAAACAGTGGTTCCCCCCCACATATCAGGTATCAGCATACTCAGGACAAATTGCACAATAACTTTTCCAGTCCAATTTCTCCTGTTACACTTGGTAAAATAAAAAAAATTGAACCTGAAGTATTTTTTTTGTGAAAAAAAGTTAAATGTTCATTTTTTTAAAATATTCAAAAAATACCTGTGACTCACCTAAAGGGTTAATAAACGTCTTGAATGTGGTTTTGAGCACCTTAAGGGGTGCAGTTTTTAGAATGGTGTCACTTTTGGATATTTTCTATCATATAGACCCCGCAAAGTGGCTTCAAATGTGATGTGATCCGTAAAAATAAAATGGTGTTGCAAAAATGAGAAATCGCTGGTCAATTTTTAACCCTTATAACTTCCTAACAAAAAAAAAATTTTGGTTCCAAAATTGTGCTGATGTAAAGTAAACATGTGGGAAATGTTACTTATCAAGTTTTTGGTGTGCTGTATCTCTGTGATTTAAAGGCATAAAAATTCAAAGTTGGAAAATTGAGAAATTTTCAAAATTTTCGCCAAATTTCAGTTTTTTTCACAAATAAACACAAGTTATTGGAATGAAATTTTACCACTAGCATGAAGTACAATATGTCACGAGAAAACATTGTCAGAATCACCGGGATCCATGGAAGCGTTTCAGAGTTATTGCCTCATAAAGGGACAGTGGTCAGAATTGTAAAAATTGGCCATGTCATAAACGTGCAAACCACCCTTGGGGCTTAAGGGGTTAAAAAAAAAAAGTGTCAGAATTTTTTTTCATATATTTTTTCCTCTTTTTTTTTTTTCTGGGGCTGTAGGAGGATATTTTTTGTCTAAATGGAGACTAAGCAATTGTCTGATCGTGTTGAGCAGCTCGCTGCTGAAGTGCGGGGAATTTCTGCCTATCTCGCTCAATCATCTGCTGTTGAACCAAAAATCCCTACTCCTGATGTGTTTTTTGGGGATCGGTCTAAATTTTTGAATTTTAAGAATAATTGTAGACTATTTTTTGCTTTGAAACCTAACTCATCGGGGAGCTCTGTGCAGCAGGTTAAAATTGTCATTTCCCTGCTGCGCGGCGATCCCCAGGATTGGGCCTTTTCTTTGACACTCGGAGATCCTATTCTGGCTAATGTGGATGCGTTTTTCAAGCCTTGGGGTTGTTGTATGATGAACCTAATGCTATTGATCAAGCTGAGAAAACCTTATTGGCATTGAACCAGGGTCAGGACTCTGCAGAGTTATATTGTCAAAAATTCTGAAAGTGGGTGGTCCTTACTAAATGGAATGACGATGCCCTAGCAGCTCTCTTTCGGAAGGGTTTGGCAGAAACCGTAAAAGATGTTATGGTGGGATTTCCTGTTCTCTCTGGTCTAGACGATTCTATGTCATTGGCCATTGAAATTGATCAGTGTTTACGTGAGTGTAAAACTACACGAGAGGCGTTGCCGCCTTTCGAACGAACGTCTGAACCCATGCAATGTGATAGGGTTTTGTCTAGGGCGCAACGTCAGGAGTTTAGAAGGCGTAATAAGCTGTGTTTTTTTCTGTGGAGACGCCTCTCATACTATTTCTGTCTGCCCTAAACGAGAAAAGCGTTTTGCTCACACATTTGCGGTGGGCAGTGTACAGCCTAAGTTCCTTTTGGCGATTACCCTGATCTGCTCCTTGTCTACATTTTCCGCTAAGACTTTTGTAGATTCAGGAGCAGCTTTGAACCTGATGGATTTGAACTTTGCTAAACGTTGTGGTTTTCCCATGATACCCCTGCGGACTCCTATCCCTTTGAGGGGTGTTGATGCTCCTCCTTTGGCGGAGAATAAACCCTAGTTTTGGACCCAGGTGATAATGCGGGTCTCCCCGGACCACCAAGAAAATTGTATATTTTTGGTGTTGCACAATTTGCGTGATACTATTGTTCTGGTTTTTCCTTGCTTGCAAACTCATAATCCTGTTTTGGATTGGAAATCTGTGTCTGTGGTGAGTTGGGGTTGTCAATGTGTTATTAGTGACATTCCTGTTTTCTCCACCTCTCCCCAGTCTCATGATATTCCTGACTATTTGGCTGATTTTTCTGATGTATTTAGTGAGAGTAAGGCTACTTTCACACATCAGGTTTTCGGCGTCAGGCGCGATCCGGCGTCGTGCCGGAATGCCGGATCCGGCAAATGTTTTGTAAAACCTGAAGTGCCGGATCCGGTTTTCTGCCGGATCCTTCTTGTTCTTGACAGACAAAACCGGATCCGTCTCATCCGGTTCATCCGTTTTTATATCCGTTTTTCGACGGATTACGCCGGATCCTGTTTTTAAAATTTACCCTTCTGGCCTTCCGAACGGGATTGGCTACTGGAAAACTAGGTATAGCATGTTCCTACAGCCCTTCTTTGACAGGTTGTAGAGGAGAAAGTGCAGGTTGGAGAGAAGAGCAAGTAACTGGCGAAGATGGATGTTGTCATTGGAAATATTACCACTAGAAGTTCTGTGACGGTTTCAGTAATGAGGGACAATTTTGCACTATACTTTATGTCACCTCAAGGCAGAGTACACTGGCAGGATGACAGAGTGTGAAAGATTTGTGCCCTAACCAAACTTGTGTACCTTCTGGACCAACAGTATATACCTTTGCCAACCAAAGTTGGCTATCTTGTCATGGTCTTACTATTTTTTCCTTTAGGCCACAGGTGTGTACCTGGTTGTGTTTTATGCAAAGTATTTCACCTTTTAACAAAAGTTGTGTACATTGTTAGGAAATCACCAACAATAAACACAACTTTTTAGGTGAAATACTTTGCTTCAAACACAACCAGGAACACAACTGTGGCAAAAAGCTAAAATTTACCCACAGTTATATACCTGGTTTTGAATACCTTTTTACCTTTGAAATACCCTGTATTTAACCTTTTTTTAAAACATAGTTCGCCGCAGAAAGAAATGACAGACAACCATTGTGAAACGATAATTTAACTTTTATTTAAATTTTTTTTTTTTTTTGTAAAATGTTTTTAAAGTGCAAAAAACTTTTTTAATAAAGGTTTTAAACCCAATGGGCATTTTTATTACAAAAAACACACATTACAAATCTGTGTACTGTGGGGTGGAAATACTGCTGGAGGGGCTGCGGGACACTTCGACACTGGGTGTGTGGAGAGAGGACTGGGATCGTGGTGGGGAAGGAACAGTTAGAGGTGATGGTGTTGAAAAAGCTACAGAATGGGTGGACATGTGGGAGGCAGAAGAGGTGGTGGGCGGTGGAGTGGAGGGTTGGGCAGGGACTGTAGGAGCAGATGATGTTGATGGAAAGTTGTATGGGGAAGGAGTTTGGTACGGGGAAGGAGTTTGGTACGGGGAAGGAGTTTGGTACGGGGCAGGTTGCTGGAAGTGGGGAGATGTCTGGTACTGGGGAGGTTGCTGGTACTGGTGAGGTTGCTGGTATGTAATAGGAGGGGGAGGATGGAAAGTGGCTGGAGGGGGTGCAGATGTAATAGGAGGGGGAGGATGGAAAGTGGCTGGAGGGGGTGCAGGTGGAGGAACTACAGTGGTGGGAGGTGGAGGTTGGGAGGTAACCTGCTGTAGAGCACCGTGGCACGAATGCATTACATGCATCTGCTGGGTAGGAGATAGCGTTTCCATGCGCTCCACAACAGACCTGAAAAAGGTGTGGTTTGGCGAAGATCTTGCTTCTGAATGCATGGTTTGCAGAAGTGTCTTCACCTCCAGAATGCTGGAGTTGATCTGCTGAAAGCCTGCGGAGATTTGCTCTGACAAGACTTTGAGACAGTTCTGGAAAGATGCATTCAGATGCAAGAACTCTTGCGCATAACTCTTTTCCTGACCCCTCTGCCGCTGCCGTCCAGTACCCGCAGGTGTACTAGAGGTGGCAGGGGCAGAAGGGTGGGGTAAAGGGAAAGCGATCTCCTCACCAGCAGCTTCATGTAATGTAGGCGGCCACGATGCTCCTGTGCTGGTGGATGGGACAGATGGGTCAAATGTGTGGGAAGGCTGGGAAGGTGCAGATGTACCGGGGCGGTCGAAGTGTCCCTCGGTGCCGGTCTCCTCAGGGATCGCCTCAGAAGGGTCCAATCGTGCAGGCTCCCGAGTGCTGCTCACCGTGCTGTGTAATAAAGAGAAAAAAAAACAATTAAAATACTGACATGGTATGGCCCTGGCTGGAAAAAAAAAGTTACATCTAACATTCTTTTCACATGTGGTGTGTAATATTTACCTTCTGGTGAGCATTGTTTCCCGGAGGAACGACAGGGCTTGTGCGTACTTGTACTTGCTCCTGCGTCCTCCAGATCCACTCGGGGCCCGCATCTCTTTATTGAACTCCTTCTTGAAACGATCCCTCACAGACCGCCACCGATTCACAATTCTGTTCCCTGAAACGAGAAAGGAGTGGTTAGTATACAACATCAGTGTTTCACAAACTCCAGTCCTCATGGTCCCCAGGGGTCATGTTTTCAGGATTTCCATAGTAAATAGAAATCCTGAACACATGATCCGTGGGGACCACGAGGACTGGAGTTCGGGAAACACTGGTTTACATCAAGCAACCGGTACTGTATATACTTACGCTCTTTAATCTGGGCCCGAGCTTCGAGGTCCTCCCAGCGGCCCACAAGGAGAGAACAGATTTCCTCCCAGAGTCGTCGGGTAACTATCAGGTCAGCGTGGCGGCGGTCAGCCATATTCCAGAGCGGCTCCCTTTCTCTGACGAGATCGATGAGGCGGTCCACATCAATCCCTCCATCCTCACCGTCAGAGTCGGGAGCACGCTGTGAAGGCTGTTAAAGAAAAAGACAAAAATAACATAATTAGCCTCCACAAAAGAAATGAAATAAAAAGTGCAAAAAAACAAAGCAAAAATATTTATACTTACACGCTGGTGACCGCCGCGTTGCTGTCGCCGACGACCCTGGGAGGCACTGCGAGGACCTCTTGGCCGAGCACCAGATTGGGAATACTAGAGAAGAAAACAAAAAATGTTATGTCTTTGGATGTAGGCATTTGTTTGCTGTGTGTGGTCTGCAGAACATTGTTTTCTATGTGTTGTGTGTAGTGTGATGTTGTGTTTCTGCGTTTGATGCAAAAAACTTACCAATTGTGAGCCCACTCCAGGTGTCTGTCCACCCCTTCCTTCTTCTTCTGGGAGCTCCTCTTCATCTTGTGATTCCTGTTTTGAAATAAAAGTCAATGAATAGACATATATTACAGAGATGATGGATTTTGGAAATAAAAACTTACCGTCAAACGCTGACGATGCGAGGGAGGGCTCCCAGAAGAAGATGTGCTGTCCTGTTGATGGCCAGACTCCATGGCTGTGGGTATTGCTGCTGCTGTTGCTGCTGCCAGTGATGCCATTTCTGCTGCTGCTGCTGCATCTCTTTGGCGGCTGTTGAATAAAGAGAAACAAAGGGCCAATGAATATCTTGATATTCCATGGCCCTAGTTTGGAGGAATGGGGGATTTGATAATTACCGTCTCTCATCTGCTTCTGGACTCCCCTCCTCAGCATGTTCCCTTTGCTGCTCCATTTGGGGTGGTGGTGGTGCTGATGGTGCTGCAGTTGTCTGCTGCCTTCTCCTGGTTCTTGGCTTGGGTGGCATGTTGGGTGTGGCTGTGGGTCCCACTGTCTTGCTTTTATATATGTCTTGTGGGCAGAGCTACTGAGCATGCTCAGACCAAAAAAAACGGATCCGGCCACCGGATCCGGCTTTCGCCGGATCCGGCGCATTGCGGCGCTCATAGGCTTTCATTGTGTGAAAAAGCCGGACGCGCCGGATCCGGCGTGTCCGGCTTTTTCGCCGGAGACAAAAAACGTTACAGTAGACGTTTTTTTCCAGACGCCGGATCGCGACACATTGCCGGATCCGGCGAAAACCGGATGAAACGCATGGCCATCCGGCGCGATCCGGCGCAAATGCAAGTCAATGGGGGGAAAACCGGATCCGGCATTGCATTTCGCCGGATCCGGTTTCTGTCAAAAGCGCCGGATCGCGCCTGACGGCGAAAACCTGATGTGTGAAAGAGGCCTAAGTGTGCGTCTTTGCCTCCTCATAGGAGTTACAGTTGTGGCCAAAAGTTTTGACACCCCTGCAATTCTGTCAGATAATACTCAGTTTCTTCCTGAAAATGATTGCAAACACAAATTCTTTGTTATTAACTTCATTTAATTTTTCCTAAATGGAAAAAACACAAAAAGAATTGTCCTAAAGCCAAATTGGATATAATTCCACACCAAACATAAAAAAGAGGGTGGACAAAAGTATTGGCACTGTTCGAAAAATCACGTGATGCTTCTCTAATTTGTGTAATTAACAGCACCTGTAACTTACCTGTGGCACCTAACAGGTGTTGGCAATAACTAAATCACACTTGCAGCCAGTTGACATGGATTAAAGTTGACTCAACCTCTGTCCTGTGTCCTTGTGTGTACCACATTGAGCATGGAGAAAAGAAAGAAGACCAAAGAACTGTCTGAGGACTTGAGAAACCAAATTGTGAGGAAGCATGAGCAATCTCAAGGCTACAAGTCCATCTCCAAAGACCTGAATGTTCCTGTGTCTGCCGTGCGCAGAGTCATCAAGAAGTTTAAAGCCCATGGCACTGTGGCTAACCTCCCTAGATGTGGACGGAAAAGAAAAATTGACGAGATTTCAACACAAGATTGTGCGGATGTTGGATAAAGAACCTCTACTAACATCCAAACAAGTTCAAGCTGCCCTGCAGTCCGAGGGTACAACAATGTTAACCCGTACTATCCGTCGGCGTCTGAATGAAAAGACTGTATGATAGGAGACCCAGGAAGACCCCACTTCTTACCCTGAGATATAAAAAAAGCCAGGCTGGAGTTTGCCAAAACTTACCTGAAAAAGCCTAAAACGTTTTGGAAGAATGTTCTCTGGTCAGATGAGACAAAAGTAGAGCTTTTTGGGCAAAGGCATCAACATAGAGTTTGCAGGAGAAAAAAAGAGGCATTCAAAGAAAAGAACACGGTCCCGACAGTCAAACATGGAGGAGGTTCCCTGATGTTTTGGGGTTGCTTTGCTGCCTCTGGCACTGGACTGCTTGACCGTGTGCATGGCATTATGAAGTCTACCAACAAATTTTGCAGCATAATGTAGGGCCCAGTGTGAGAAAGCTGGGTCTCCCTCAGAGGTCATGGGCCTTCCAGCAGGACAATGACCCAAAACACACTTCAAAAAGCACTAGAAAATGGTTTGAGAGAAAGCAATGGAGACTTCTAAGGTGGCCAGCAATGAGTCCAGACCTGAGTCCCATAGAACACCTGTGGAGAGATCTAAAAATGGTAGTTTGGAGAAGGCACCCTTCAAATATCAGGGACCTGGAGCAGTTTGCCAAAGAAGAATGGTCTAAAATTCCAGCAGAGCATTGTAAGAAACTCATTGATGGTTACTGGAAGCGGTTGGTCGCAGTTATTTTGGCTAAAAGTTGTGCAACCAAGTATTAGGCTGAGGGTGCCAATACTTTTGTCTGGCCCATTTTTGGAGTTTTGTGTGAAATGATCAATGTTTTGCTTTTTGCCAAATACCAAAGAATTTGTGATTGCAATCATTTTCAGGAAGAAACTGAGTATTATCTGACAGAATTGCAGGGGTGTCAATACTTTTGGCCACAACTGTATGACTGTGCAATTGAGTTAATGCCCGGGTGTAAATTTCCCAAGGGTCGGCTTTTCAATTTATTGGTACCCGAACATGATGCTATGCGATCTTATATCAAGGAGTCGTTGGAGAAATGTCATATTAAACCATCTTCTTCACCTTTAGGTGCTGGGTTTTTTTTGTGGCCAAGAAAGATGGTTCATTAAGGCCATGTATTGACTATCGTTCCCTTAATAAAATCACTGTTAAATATCAGTACCCGTTACCCCTGATTTCTGATTTATTTTCCAGAGTTAAAAGTGCCTGTTGGTTTACCAAGCTTGACCTCAGGGGGCGTATAATCTTATTTGCATCAAACACGGGGATGAATGGAAGACGGCGTTTAATACTCCGGAGGGACATTTTGAGTACCTGGTGATGCCTTTTGGGCTCTCTAATGTCCCTTCTGTCTTCCAATCTTTTATGAACGATATTTTCCGGGACTTTGTGGATAAGTTTTTGTTCATTTATCTTGATGATATTTTGATCTTTTCCAGTGATTGGGATTCTCATGTGGAACATGTCCGGACTGTGTTCCTGATTTTGAGGGAAAATTCTTTGTATGTTAAGAGATCGAAGTGCCTTTTTGGTGTACAGAGGATTTGATTTTTGAGATTCGTTTTGTTCCCGTCTGCTATTGAAATGGACCCGTCCAAGATACAGGCCATTTATGATTGGGTTCAACCCACTTCTTTGAAGGCTCTCCAGAAGTTTTTGGATTTTGCTAATTTCTACCGTAAATTTATAAGTAATTTTTCTGGTATTGTTAAACCACTGACTGATTTGACCAAAAAGGGCGATGATGTGGTGAATTGGTCTCCAGAGGCAGTCTCGGAATTTCAGGAGCTTAAGCGGAGATTCACTTCTCCTCTGGTTCTACGGCAACCTCATGTCTCACTCCCATTTCAGGTGGAGGTAGATGCTTCTGATATTGGTGCAGGAGTCGTTTTGTCCCAAAAAGATCTGGTGACTTCTAAGATGAATCCCTGTGCCTTATTTCCTCGAAAATTCTCCCCATCTGAACACAACTATGACGTGGGGAATCGGGAATTGTTGGCCATGAAATGGGCATTTGAAGAGTGGAGACATTGGTTGGAGGGAACTAGAGATCAAGTTGTGGTCCTCACCGACCACAAGAATTTGATTTATCTTGAATCAGCCAAACACTTGAATCCTAGACAGGCTAGGTGGGCCTTGATTTTCACGCGTTTTAATTTTGTGGTCTCTTTTCTTCCTGGCACTAGGAATGTTAAGGCGGACGCCCTTTCTAGGAGTTTCTTTGCAGATTCTCTTGATGTGACCGAGCCTACTACCTTTCTAAATGAAGATGTAGTTCTTTCCGCTATTTCACCTGATTTGAGACGTGCCCTGGAGGAATTTTATGAGGAAAACCTGAACGTTGCCCTATGGGAAAATTGTATGTCCCTGACCAGTGGAGGAAAAGAGTAATGTCTGAAATTCATTGCTCCGCGTTGGCTGGTTACCCAGGTATTTTTGGTACCAGAGATTTGGTGAGTCGGTCTTTTGGTGGCTTGCCTTTTCTCGTGATGTCAGGAATTTTGTGCAGTCCTGTGGGACTTGTTCTCGGTCCAAGCCCTGTTCTCGTTCTAGTGGGCTGTTGATGCCTCTGCCGGTGCCCAGGAGGCCATGGACCCATATATCAATGGATTTTATTTCCGATCTTCCTGTCTCTCAGAGAATGACTGTTATCTGGGTGATTTGTGATAGATTTTCTAAGATGGTCCATCTTGTACCACTCCCAAGGTTGCCATCTTCTTCTGAGTTGGTGCCCTTGTTTTTACAACAGGTGGTTCGGTTGCACGGGATTCCTGAGAACATTCTGTCAGACAGAGGAGTCCAGCGTGTTTGCAGATTTTGGAAAGCTTTTTGTTCCAAACTGGGAATTCAGTTATCTTTCTCCTCTGCATTTCATCCTCAGACCAATGGGCAGACTGAGAGAACAAACCAGACTTTGGAGTCCTATTTGAGATGTTTCATGTCTGCTGATCAGGATGACTGGGTCTGATTTTTGCCCTTGGCCAAATTTGCGCTAAACAATAGAGCTAGTTCTGCCATTTTGATTTCACCCTTTTTCTGTAACTTTGGGTTTCATCCTCGATTTTCTTCAGGGCAAGTGGAATCTTCGGCCTGCCCAAGTGTGTACTCCGTGGTAGAGAGAATGCAGCAGATTTGGGACCAAGTGGTGGATAAGTTGTTCCACTCTCAGGAAAAAGCCCAACGGTTTTCCAACCGGCATAGGACCATTGGTCCTCGGTTTAAAGTGGGTGATATGGTTTGGTTGTCTTCAAAGAATATTCCTATGAAGGTTGCATCTCCAAAATTCAAGCCAAGATTCATTGGACCTTATAAGATTTTGGAGATCCTTAATCCCGTTTCTTTCCGATTGGCTCTTCCAGTTATGTTTAAGATTCATAACGTGTTTCATAAATCTCTGTTGAAGAGGTTTGTGGAGCCAGTAGTTCCTATGGCGGCACCTCCTGACCCTGTATTGGTTAAAGGCAATTTGGAGTATGAGGTAGAGAAAATATTGGATTCTCGTTTGGTTAGACGGAGACTGCAGTACTTGGTCAAATGGAAGGGTTTTGGCCAGGAGGATAATTCTTGGGTCTCTGCTTCTGACATTCATGCCGAAAGATTGGTTCGTGCTTTTCACCGGGTCCATCCTGATCGGTCTGGTGGTGTGGATGAGGGTTCGGTGACCCCTCCTCAAGGGGTGGTACTGTTGTGAATTCGCTTTCTAGCCTCCCTCTGGCTATTACTGAAGGTAGTGGAGCTGGTCAGATCGACAGAGGGGTTGCGAGTTCTCTTTCTGGGCTCCCTCTGGTGGTTACTGGAGGTAATGGAGCTGATCTGATTGACAGAGGCTTGACACCTGATAATGATGATGACGATTGGAGATCTGGGGTTTCAGATTGGGATTTGAGACAGCCGACTCCCTCTATCCCTGCTGGTGATTTGGTTCCTGTTCCTCCTGAGGTCTGATTTCTCCAGCTCTGTCCCTGCATGTTCTGCTAAGTGGTTTATTTGCTATTCTGTTTGCATTTGATCTGGTTTTGTCTATCTCTTCTTGGTGCAGGTCAGGCAGCTCCGGCTGGAGCTGTGCTGAATCACCGCCCATATGTTACTGCTTGTGCCAGTTTGTTTTATCCCCTGTTAGATTGGTCTCTTTTTGCTCTGCTTTCAGAATATATCAGAGTGCTGATATAGTGGGGGGAAAAGTCTTGTGACTTCAGTGTTTTTTGCATTAGACGTGTTGGACTTTTTGCAGGGTTTTTTGAGTGATTGCAGACAGCGTCTTTCCTTTCCTGTCCTGTCTAGTCAGTGTTGGCCCCATCATTTGCTCAGTCTGTTTTCCTGCCTGTGTTTGTGTTTTCATCTTGTCTCACCGACAGTATATGTTTGGGGTCTATCTATTCCTTTGGGGTCTGCTCTGGGGAAGTTTATTTTTCCCCTTTCTTGCTTTAGCCTTAGTTAGCTCTCCGGCTGTGCCGAGGCGTCTAGGATCATCGTAGGTACACTCCACGGCTACTGCTAGTTGTGTGGATAGGATCAGGGGTCTGCAATCTGCTTAGGTACCAACCTCTCTAGTTTTCTGTTGCTTAGGCCTGTTTCACACTTCCGTTTTTGACCATCAGTCAAAATCCGCCAGTTTTTTAAAAAAACAGATCCGCCATTTTTTTTGGCGGATACGTTTTTTTACCCATTGAGTTGCATTACTGTCGGATCTTGACGGATGGCCATCCGTTGGATCCGTTTTTTTGCGGATCCGCCAAAATGTTTGCGTCCGCTGGCATGCCTGGACGGACCCTGCAAGGTTTTTTTTGCTGTAGGATCCGCATTTTACTGTGCGCATGCCCGGAGAAAGGAAGTCAGGGGAATTTAACCCTGAAATCCTTTCTGGCGGTGGCAAAAAAATTCCTTCTCTCTCGCCTGCGGTTCCTTTAAAAATTCTTCATTCGGCGCGGTGGCATCCGTTCACATCAGTTAGGAACGGATCCCCTTTTCCGCCTTTCTGGCAGATTTTAACTGACACAAAAAACTCTTACCTGGACCTGCTCTCCTCGGTGACCCATTCATAGAATCATAGAATCGTAGAGTTGGAAGGGACCTCCTGGGCCATCTGGTCCAACCCCCTGCTCAAAGCAGGATTCGCTAAATCATCCCAGTCAGATGTCTGTCCAGCCTCTGTTTGAAGACTTCCATTGAAGGAGAACTCGCCACTTCTCGTGGCAGCCTGTTCCACTCATTGATCACTCTAACTGTCAAAAAGTTTTTTCTAATATCTAATCTGTGTCTCCTCCCATTCAGTTTCATCCCATTGCTTCTAGTCTTTCCTTGTGCAAATGAGAATAAAGTTGATCCTTCTACAATGTGACAGCCCTTTAGATATTTGTAGACAGCAATTAAGTCTCCTCTCAGTCTTCTCTTTTGCAAACTAAACATTCCCAAATCCTGCAACCTTTCCTCATAAGACAGGGTTTGCAGACCGGTCACCATTCTGGTCGCTCTTTTCTGAACTTGCTCCAGTTTGTTGATGTCTTTTTTAAAATGTGGTGCCCAAAACTGGACACAATATTCCAGATGAGGTCTGACCAAAGAGGAGTAGAGGGAAATAATGACTTCACGTGATCTAGACTGTATGCTTCTGTTAATACATCCTAGAACTGCATTTGCCTTTTTTGCTGCTGCATCACACTGTTGACTCATATTCAGTCTGTGATCTATTAGTATACCCAAGTCTTTTTCACATGTGCTGTCACTTAGCCCTATTCCTCCCATTCTATATATGCTTTTTTCATTTTTATTGCCCAGATGTAGTACTTTGCATTTCTCCCTGTTAAAAACCATTCTGTTAGTTACTGCCCACTTCTCCAGTTTATTTAAATCTTTTTGAATCCTCTCTCTCTCTTCTCTAGTATTAGCTATCCCTCCTAGCTTTGTGTCATCAGCAAATTTAATCAGTTTACCCTCAATTCCTTCATCTAAATCGTTGATAAAGATGTTGAACAATACAGGGCCCAGGACAGAGCCCTGTGGTACCCCACATCATAACACATCAGTCCCTGTGTTTTCCATGAAGAATTTGCAGGCATTTAATCCAAAGATATACATCTTTCCTGTATCATGAGGAGAACATAATTTTACCTCTATGTAAGTCACTAGTGCGACCACACTTAGAATACTGTGTACTGTTCTGGTCTCCGGTGTATATGAATGACATAGCTGAATTACAGCGGGTGCAGAAAAGAGCGACCAAAGTAATTAAATTACCGGGGGGGCGGCAATACCAAGACAGGTTATTACACGTGGAGTTATTTCATTTGGAAAAATGAAGGCTTAGGGGTGATCTTATTATAATGTATAAATATATGAGGAGACGGTACAAAGACCTTTCTAATGATCTTTTTTACTCTTAGACCTGTGACAAGGGGGCATCCTCTACGTCTGGAGGAAAGAAATTTTAATCATAATCACGGACACAGATTCTTTTCTGCAAGAGCAGTGAGACTATGGAACTCTCTGCCGTATGTTGTAATGAATGATTCACTACTAAAATTTAAGAAGGGACTGGATGCCTTTCTTAAAAAAGTATGATGTAACAGGGTATATATACTAGGTTCCTTGATAGGACGTTGATCCATGGAACTAGTCTGATTGCCGTATGTGGAGTCCTGAAGGATTTTTTTTCCCAATGTGGAGCTTCGTGTTTGCTGCATGTTTTTTTTTGCCTTCCTCTGGATCAACATGTTAGGCTATGGGTTGAACTAGATGGACTTAACATCTCCCTTCAACCTTAAATACTATGTTACTATCCAAGAATGGTCACAGAGTTGTTCTGAAGCCACTCCTTTGTTATTTTAGCTGTGTACTTAGGGTTGTTGTCTTGTTGGAAGGTGAACCTTCAACCAAGTCTGAGGTCCAAAGCACACTGGAAGAGGTATTTATCCAGGATATCGCTGTACTTGGTCGCATTCATGTTTCCTTCAATTGCAACCAGTCGTCCTGTCCCTGCAGCTGAAAAACACCCCCATAGCATGATGCTGCCACCACCATGTTTCTTTGTTGGGATTGTATTGGGCAGGTGATGAGCAGTGCCTGGTTTTCTCCACACATATCGCTTAGAATTATCACCAAAAAGTTCTATGTTCGTCTCATCAGACCAGAGAATCTTATTTCTCATAGTCTGGGAGTCCTTCATGTGTTTTTTTAGCAAACTCTATGCGGGACTTTCATATGTCTGGCACTGACGAGAGGCTTCCATCCGGCCACTCTGCCATAAAAGCCTGACTGGTAGAGGACTGCAGTGATAGTTGTCTTTGTGAAATATTCTCCCATCTCCCTGCTGCATCTGTGGATCTCAGCCACAGTGATCTTGGGGTTCTTCTTTACCTCTCTCACCAAGGCTCTTCTCCCACGATTGCTCAGTGGTTCCAAACTTCTTCCATTTAAGGATTATGGAGGCCACTGTGCTCTTAGGAACCTTGAGTACTGCAGAAATTCTTTTGTAATCTTGGCCAGATTTGTGCCTTGCCACAATACTGTCTCTGAGCGAATTGGCCAGTTCCTTTGACCTCATGATTCTCATTTGGTCTGACATGCGCTGTGAGCTGTGAGGTCTTATATAGACAGGTGTGTGCCTTTCCAAATCAAGTCCTATCAGTTTAATTAAACAGCTGGACTCAAGTGAAGGAGTAGAACCATCTTAAGGAGGATCACAAAGAAATGGACAGCATGTGACTTAAATATGAGGGTCTGAGCAAAGGGTCTGAATACTTATGACCATGTGATATTGCAGTTTTCCTTTTTTAATAAATTTGCAAAAATTTCTACATTTTTTTTTCAGTCAAGATGGGGTGCAGAGTGTACATTAATGTGAAAAAAATGAATTTTTTTGAATTTATCAAATGGCTGCAATGAAACGGAGTGAAAAATTTAAAAGGGTCTGAGTACTTTCCGTACCCACTGTATAATATGATTTCACTTTTTGTATTGAAGAACTGAAATAAATTAACTTTTTGATGATATTCTAATTTAGTGAGAAGTACTTGTAGGTTGTCAATGCAAAAGTTTAACTTGTGCCTTTGTTTTCTTCCCTGAAGTTCCATAATGGGTCGGCATTCTTCAGATTCAGAGGAGAATACTAGGACCCGCAAAAAGAAGAAGCATCGCAGGCGCTCCTCCTCCAGTAGCTCATCAGATGGCCAAACACGCCGCCATAAGAAATCAGGAAAGCGATCCAGGTCTCGCTCACGAGAAGCATACTCTAGTTCACACTCTTACGACAAAAGGTTAGTTACTTTATAATATGATTATGTTTAGCTAGGCCCCATGAGCTTAGGCTTCTGTGACCCTTTCATGTCCAAAAGCAGCCTATATGGACTAGATTTATGTAAAGCAAGAAGGTAACAAAAGGTAGAAAATGACAACCCGTCCCAAAATTTGATATACTATTTGCGTTGAGATTTAAGCAAAGTTGAATGTGTCATATGAAGACACCCTGAGGTTAAGGATATTTTGCTAAAATTCCAATCATTAGTATTGTTTTTGCTTCTTATAGATGAACAAAATCTTAAAAGGGGTTACTGGTATCCTTTAGATAAGTCATCAATATTATATTAGTGGGGTCCAGTACTAGGCACCCCTCCCCCTCCACTGATAAGCTGTTTTTGGGTCTGGCCAAATGTGAATGGAGAAGAGAACCAGAACAGCGCAGCTCTGTTTGTTTTGTAGTTGCCGTTGTTGAGAACTGCGGCTTGGCTCCTATGCAACGTCAGTTTTGATCAACTCTAGATTTATGTTTCTGGACACCGTACCATAGCCCTAACATGGTGTAGTATGTTGTGTACAGTCATGGCCAAAAGTTTTGAGAATGACACAAATATTAATTTTTACAAAGTCTACTGCTTCATTTTTTCTAATGGCAATTTGCATATACTCCAGAATGTTATAAAGAGTGATCAGCTTAACAGCAATTACTTGCAAAGTTAATATTTGCCTAGAAAATGAACTTTATCCCCCAAAACACATTTCAACATCATTGCAGCCCTGCCTTAAAAGGACCAGCTAACATCGTTTCAGTGATTGCTCCATTAACACAGGTGTGGGTGTTGATGAGGACAGGGCTGGAGGTCAATCTGTCATGATTAAGTAAGAATGACACCACTGGACAATTTAAAAGGAGGCTGGTGCTTGGCATCATTGTTTCTCTTCTGTTAACCATGGTTATCTCTAAAGAAACATGTACAGTCATCATTGCACTGCACAAAAATGGCCTAACAGGGAAGAGTATCGCAGCTAGAAAGATTGCACCTCAGTCAACAATCTATTGCATCATCAAGAACTTCAAGGAGAGAGGTTCCCTTGTTGCCAAAAAGGCTCCAGGGCGTCCAAGAAAGACCAGCAAGCGCCAGGACCGTCTCTTAAAAGTGTTTCACCTGCGGGATCGGGCTACCAGCAGTGCAGAGCTTGCTCAGGAATGGCAGCAGGCAGGTGTGAGTGCATCTGCACGTGCTGTGAGGCGGAGACTCTTGGAGCAAGGCCTGGTCTCAAGGAGGGCAGCAAAGAAGCCACTTCTCTCCAGGAAAAACATCATGGATGGACAGACTGATATTCTGCAAGAGGTACAGGGAGTGGACTGCTGAGGACTGGGGTAAAGTCATTTTCTCTGATGAATCCCCTTATCAATTGTTTGGGACATCTGGAAAACGGCTTATTCGGAGAAGACCAGGTGAGCGCTACCACCAGTCTTGTCTCATGCCAACTGTCAAGCATCCTGAAACCATTCATGTGTGGGGTTGCTTCTCAGCCAAGGGAATGGGCTCTCTCTCAGTCTTGCCTAAAAACACAGCCATGAATAAAGAATGGTACCAGAATGTCCCTGAGAGCAACTTCTCCCAACCGTCCAAGAGCAGTTTGGCGATCAACAATGCCTTTTTCAACATGATGGAGCACCTTGTCATAAAGCAAAGGTGATAACTAAATGGCTCAGGGAACAAAACATAGAGATTTTGGGACCATGGCCTGGAAACTCCCCAGATCTTAATCCCATTGAGAACTTGTGGTCAATCATCAAGAGACGGGTGGACAAACAAAAACCTTCAAATTCAGACAAAATAAAAGCATTGATTTTGCAAGAATGGACTGCTATCAGTCAGGATTTGATCCAGAAGTTGATTGAGAGCATGCCAGGGAGAATTGCAGAGGTCCTGAAGAAGAAGGGTCAACACTGCAAATATTGACTTGCTGCATTAACTCATTCTGTCAATATAACCTTTTGCTACTCATAATATGATTACAATTATATTTCTGTATGTGATAAAAACATCTGACAAACACACATAAAAACCAGAGGCCAGCAGATCATGTGAAAATATAATATTTGTGTCATTCTCAAAACTTTTGGCCATGACTGTATGCTTGGTAATAATTGCTTAGTTTTGATTCATCTTGCCAGGATAATTCACTAATACTTGTTTTTAGACGCAGGCACCGTTCTAGCAGTGAGTCGTCATACAATTCAAGAAGGAGACGTAGCTCCAGCAGGTCCAGAGACAGAGTTAAATCACGTAAAGCCCACAGGTCTAGAAGATCAAGGTATTCTTCTCTTGTGGATTTCCCTGTATTTTACCCAAACTATGAAATGGCTTATTTGGATATTAGATAATTGAATGATAATGTATACTAACATTTTTCATTTATAACTCCAGAAATATATTTTTATACCCACTGGATAGACCTAAGTCAAATTGTTAGAGGCAGAAATGTGTGGTCAATCCGGTCAAGTAAGCTAAATTTATGACATACAAAAATGGTACGGTAAGCGTCTGATAGCTTGTACGGTTTCTATGTAGTGAAATATAGTGTATATTCCAGAGAGAGGAAAAAAAAAGTCACGGGTCTTAGAAGATAATCACACAAACCAAATTGTATTTATTTACTTATTTTTTAGTAGTGTTTTTTTTTTTTTTTACCCCTTCAACCCCAGGCTCATTTCCTTTTTTTTTTTTTTTTCGTTTTTTCCTCCTTTTCCTGCAACCTAACCATATGAGGGCTTGTATTTTGTGGGATGAATTATACTTCTGAATGACACCATTAATTTTTGCCATGTAGTGTACTTGAAAACAGGAAAAAAAATTCCAAGTGCGGTGAAATAGCAAAAAAGTGCAATTTCCCTTTTTTTTTTTTCATAGTCCAGTGCCCATATACCCATCACACATCCTCCATCCCATAGTCCCGTGCCCATATACCCATTATGACATCATCACCATGGCAACCGTTATGACATAACCATCACCATTGCAACCTATTAAGACATCATCGTCACCATGGCAACCATTGTGACAGCATCTTCGCCATTGCAACCTATTATGACATTAGCGTCGCCATGGCAAGCATTATGACATCATAATGAGGGGCGGGGCTTGTACACACACACACACCTTTTCCCCATTATGTAGATAGGGGCAAAATTGTTTGGTGAATTGGAACGCGTGGGGTTAAAATTTCGCCTCACAACATAGCCTATGACGCTCTCGGGGTCCAGGCATGTGACTGTGCCAAATTCTGTGGCTGTAGCTGCGACGGTGCGGATGCCAATCCCGGACATACATACATACACACACCCACATTGAGCTTTATATAATTATATATATATATATATATATATATATATATATATATATATATATATATATATATATATAATATATACTGTATATGTGTGTGCATGTGTGTGTGTGTGTATATATACACTCACTGGCCACTTTATTAGGTACACCTGTCCAACTGTGTGTTAAGACTTAATTTCTAATCAGCCAATCACATGGCGGCAACTCAGTGCATTTAGGCATGTAGACATGGTCAAGACAATCTCCTGCAGTTCAAACCGAGCATCAGTATGGGGAAGAAAGGTGATTTGAGTGCCTTTGAACGTGGCATGATTGTTGGTGCCAGAAGGGCTGGTCTGAGTATTTCAGAAACTGCTGATCTACTGGGATTTTCACGCACAACCATCTCTAGGGTTTACAGAGAATGGACCGAAAAAGAAAAAAAATCCAGTGAGCGGCAGTTCTGTGGCCGGAAATGTCATGTTGATGCCAGAGGTCAGAGGAGAATGGGCAGACTGGTTCGAGCTGATAGAAAGGCAACAGTGACTCAAATTGCCACCCGTTACAACCAAGGTAGGCAGAAGAGCATCTCTGAACGCACAGTGCGTCGAACTTTGAGGCAGATGGGCTACAGCAGCAGAAGACCACACCGGGTACCACTCCTCTCAGCTAAGAACAGGAAACTGAGGCTACAATTTGCACAAGCTCATCGAAATTGGACAGTAGAAGATTGGAAAAACGTTGCCTGGTCTGATGAGTCTCGATTTCTGCTGCGACATTCGGATGGTAGGGTCAGAATTTGGCGTAAACAACATGAAAGCATGGATCCATCCTGCCTTGTATCAACGGTTCAGGCTGGTGGTGGTGGTGTCATGGTGTGGGGAATTTTTTCTTGGCACTCTTTGGGCCCCTTGGTACCAATTGAGCATCGTTGCAACGCCACAGCCTACCTGAGTATTGTTGCTGACCATGTCCATCCCTTTATGACCACAATGTACCCAACATCTGATGGCTACTTTCAGCAGGATAATGCGCCATGTCATAAAGCTCGAATCATCTCAGATTGGTTTCTTGAACATGACAATGAGTTTACTGTACTCAAATGGCCTCCTCAGTCACCAGATCTCAATCCAATAGAGCATCTTTGGGATGTGGTGGAACGGGAGATTCGCATCAGGGATGTGCAGCCGACAAATCTGCGCCAACTGTGTGATGCCATCATGTCAATATGGTCCAAAATCTCTGAGGAATGCTTCCAGCACCTTGTTGAATCTCTGCCACGAAGAATTGAGGCAGTTCTGAAGGCAAAAGGGGGTCCAACCCGTTACTAGCATGGTGTACCTAATAAAGTGGCCAGTGAGTGTATATATATATATATATATATATATATATATATATATATATATATATATGTGTTTGTCTAATATATATATAGATAGCGCTGTGGCAAAACGTAAGAGACCACTGCGCAGTTTAATAAAAATCAGCTTCTCTACATGTCTGACAGCCATTCCGTTCCAGTGTCAGTTGAATTCCAACCAGAGTACACCTCATTCTACTTAATGTGCTTCTGATTAGGTCATGTGGAGGCATCCGCATACATCCACACGACCTGCGTACCCAATGTTAAAGATAGGGTGCGCAGGCCGCATGCAGAAGTAGGCGGAGCTGACCGGAGGAGGTGCGACCGTGGGTGGAGCTTCATGGAGGAAGTCTGCAGACGTCTGTATTTCCTCCATACGCAAATGTGAACCTAGCCTAAGATGCACCAATTCCGGCACTTAGCGTCTCTCTTCCCACTTGCCCTTTGTATTGTAAGGTGACATCAAGCCCACGGCTTAGTAATGCAGAGGTGTCTATAAGACACCTATCCATTACTAATCCTATAGTTGTTACATGTTAAATAAAAACACAGCCAGAATAAAGTATTTTAATGAAATAAAACACAACAGTTTGCCATATTTATTATACTCCTAATCCATGCGACGCCCTCGATCACCTGTAAAAAAATAAAATAATAAACCAACACAAATACTCCCTGTTCCGATGTAATCCACTTAATAACAAGTGTCCCACGACTATCTCCCGTGTAGATCTATCACATCGGGAGTTGTGACCGCTCTACATGGCCTCCGATGACACACTGACCATAGATAATACTCCTGCAGTGTAGTTCATCGGAGTTCGTGCTCTCACTGTACGGCACTACCGCTGCGTGATAATCTCTCACGCAGTGGTGCCGCAAGTGACAGGACTAACTCAGGTGACCTCTAGGCGGCGGAGTGATCCACTGCGGGATGATCGCCTCCTGTCACTATGTCCCTGGAGCCATGTAGCGCGATCACATCTCCCCGATGTGACAGCTCTACACGGGAGATCGTCATGGGACACTTGTATTTTTTGGCATATGTGGCTGCTTGAGGGCTTATTTTTTGAGCTGATGTTTGTACTGAAACCATATAAGGATGGATGTGATGTTTTGATCGCCTCTTATTACATTTCAATGCAGAGTTGCGGCAGCCAAAAAAACTTAATTCTGGTGTTTTGGATTTTTTTCTCATTATGCTGTTTACCAATTGGATTATATAATTTTATATTTTGATAATCAGACATTTCTATCACTGTCATTAACCCCTTAACCCCTTTTCATTTTTTGCTCCCATTCTTCCCAGAGCCATAACTTTTTATTTTTTGGTCAAAATGGCCATGTGAGGGCTTGTTTTTTGCGGGACGAGTTGTACTTTTGAAAGACACCATTGGTTTTACCATTTCATTTAACCGAAAACAGGGAAAAAATTCCAAGTATGGTGAAATTGCAAAAAAAGTGGAATCCCATACTTGTTTTTTGTTTTACTTTTTTACTAGGTTCACTAAATGCTAAAACTGACCTGCTATTCTGATTCCCTAGGTCATTACGAGTTCATAGACATCAAACATGTCTAGGTTCTTTTTTTATCTAAGTGGTGAAAAAAAATTCCTAAATTTGTAAAAAAAAAAAAAAAAATCTCCATTTTTAGGGATCCGGGGCTGGGTGAGGGCTTATTTTTTGCATGCAGATCTGATGTGTCTATTGATAACATTTTGGTGCAGATAAGTTCTTTTGGTCGCCTGTTATTGCATTTTATTGCAGTGTTGCAGCGACCAATAAAAACGTAATTCTGAATTTTCAAATTTTTTTATCGCTATGCCGTTTACCGATTAGATTAATTCTTTTTATATATTGATTATATTTTGATCTGGCGAATCTGAACGTTAAAATGCCAAATATGTGTATATTTGATTTTTTTTTATTGTTTTATTTTGAATGAGGCGAAAGGGGGATGATTTGAACGTTTATATTTTTTTATTAATGTTTTTAAAAACATTTTTTTTTACTTCAGTAGTCTCCATAGGAAACTTGAAGCTGAAGTTGTCCAATCGCCTCTGCTACATACAGCATGGCTGCAGCCCTGCTCTATGTAGCAAATATGTCACTTGCTATGAGTGCCGGCCACCAGGCGGCGCTCATAGCAATCCAGGAATGACGACCACAGGGGGCTTCTACTGACCCCGTTGTTATGGTGACCCGCGGTCATGTGACCCGGGCGCTGATGGGAGGAGGTAACAACGCGCTTCCTGCGCGTGCATGTTAAATGCTGCTGTCAGACTTTAACAGTGGCATTTAACATGGTAACAGCCACAGGTGAGTCACAGTTTCACTCGCTGCTGTTTCGGGCATCTGTCACCTGATCAGATCAGCTGTCGTGTCCCGGAAAAGGTGCAGGTTCATCACTGGAGCACGCACCAAACACGGGGAGGCGTCCAAAGACGGACTATGTCTGTCGTTGGACGTTAAAGGGTTAAGTCACAGTTGGAGTCTTTCCTGTTTTTCAGTACATTATATAGTAAAATGAATGGCGTCATTGAAAACTACAACTCATCCTGCAAACAAATAAACCGTTATGTAGCTGTGTCAATAGAAAAATAATAAAAAAAAGTCATGGCGCTTGGAAGAGGGGTAGAAAAAAATGTGCATAAAACTAAAAATTGCCTAGTTAGGAAGGGGTTAATATACATGTACCAATGACCACTGCAGAAGTGAGGGAGAGAGGTCAGCCTATAATCGACTGCAGTGACATTAAGATATTGTAATACTTTCGTGACTACGGTAGACCAAAAGCATATGGGATACTGAACTCAACCGGAAAGATTTTTTTTTTGCTTTATTTGCAAACAGTGTGTCCATCACAAAAAAAATCCCTTTATTGCCGCGTGGCTATAGCATCACATTGTGGGGATGTTTCCCTGCAGCTAGCCCTTAAAGGGAATCTGTCACTCCTTTTTTTGAGATATCATATAATGATGATATTCTATTGTGTGTCACATAAGGATTCTCTTAGTACTTTTGCTTCCCCCTGGCCCCGCACCTTTCATGCATAAATACCTTTTTTATATCGGTTCAGATGTATGTAAACTGCCGCTGTCCGGTCCGCTGGGTGGGGCTTATTCACCTGCTCCCCCCCCTCCCTGTCTTGCTCTGTGCATTTCTTCTTGTGTAGAGCAAGACAGGGAGGGGGGGGAGCAGGTAAATAAGACCCGCCCATCGGACCGGACCATGGCAGTTTACATACATCTGAACCGATATAAAAAAGGTATTTATGCATGAAAGGTGCGGGGTCAGGGGGAAGCAAAAGTACTAAGAGAATCCTTATGTGACACACAATTGAATGATATCATTATATGATATCTCAAAAAAGGGGTGACAGATTCCCTTTAAAGGTTTATGCTGCTATATTTCCAATTTGCAAAAGAACTTTAAAGGGAAGGTGCCGCAATTTTATATAATTTGCAAAAACAGTAAGTAACAAAACATGTTGTTTCAGCAAATGTACTAGCCAGGATTTATGGTTTGTTTGTAATAATGTTTTAATGTAGCCACTGGGCGCTGCCATCTTGATTTGCAGATCTGTGGAGGACTCATACAGTCTGCAAATATGGCCGTCCCTGGACATAGGAGACTGCGGTCGGTTCCCGACCCCACATTGCAGCCTCATTAGCAGTGAACTGGGCACGCGCCTGTGGGCTGCACCATTCACTGCTGTAGGTGTGGCTGGGCGCCATTTTACTGTAGCCCAGTGCTATCTGCTGAGCTCCACTTTCTGCACCGTGCTTCCTGCTCCAGCTCCACTGTCCTCCTGCTCTGTCTACGCCTCCTCACTCACACACAGCCCCAGTGATCTCCGGTAATCTGACACCTTCCTTTTTAAGAGAGCTTTTATGGCTGTCTGAGGAGGACAGTGACATATACACAGCCCATAGTCTAGTGTATAATTGGGGGGGGGGCTGGAAGTTTCACCAGTGTGGGCATATCTGTAATACTGTCTCCTGTGATACTGCCTGCTGAGCCGTGTATCTAATCCTCCCCTATGTGATGCTGCATGCTGAGCCGTGTATCTAATCCTATCCTGTGTGATGCTGACTACTGAGCTGTGTATCTAATCCTCTCCTGTGCGATACTGTCTGCTGAGCCGTGTATCTAATCCTATCCTGTGTGATACTGACTGCTGAGCTGTGTATCTAATCCTATCCTGTGTGATGCTGACTGCTGAACCGTGTATCTAATCCTCCCCTGTGTGATACTGCCTGCTGAGCCGTGTATCTAATCCTCTCCTGTGTGATGCTGACTGCTGAGCCGTGTATCTAATCCTATCCTGTGTGATACTGTCTGCTGAGCTGTGTATCTAATCCTATCCTGTGTGATACTGTCTGCTGAGCCGTGTATCTAATCCTCTCCTGTGTGATGCTGACTGCTGAGCCGTGTATCTAATCCTATCCTGTGTGATACTGTCTGCTGAGCTGTGTATCTAATCCTATCCTGTGTGATACTGTCTGCTGAGCCGTGTATCTAATCCTCTCCTGTGTGATGCTGACTGCTGAGCCGTGTATCTAATCCTATCCTGTGTGATACTGTCTGCTGAGCTGTGTATCTAATCCTATCCTGTGTGATACTGTCTGCTGAGCTGTGTATCTAATCCTCTCCTGTGTGATACTGTCTGCTGAGCCGTGTATCTAATCCTCTCCTGTGTGATGCTGACTGCTGAGCCGTATATCTAATCCTATCCTGTGTGATGCTGTCTGCTGAGCCGTGTATCTAATCCTATCCTGTGTGATGCTGACTGCTGAACCGTGTATCTAATCCTCCCCTGTGGGATACTGCCTGCTGAGCCATGTATCTAATCCTCTCCTGTGTGATGCTGACTGCTGAGCCGTGTATCTAATCCTATCCTGTGTGATGCTGTCTGCTGAGCCTTGTATCTATTCCTATCCTGTGTGATACTGTCTGCTGAGCCATGTATCTAATCCTATCCTGTGTGATACTGCCTGCTGAGCTGTGTATCTAATCCTCTCTTGTGTGATACTGTCTGCTGAGCCGTGTGTCTAATCCTATCCCGTGTTATACTGCTCTCCTGAAATACTCTGTGCTGCTGTCACTCTGCTGGTTTTATGTGTGATCTACATGGTGGTATGAACTATATGGCGGCATTATGTGTGAAGTATATGGCGGTATTATGTGAGAACACTATGGCAGTATTATCTGCTAAAAACATTCTAGGGTGGTTCTGGCTGAGCACCTGCACACGGGTCAGGGGTAATAGGTGCAGTCAGGGGAGGGCTGGTGAAGCAGCTGAAGAAAGGAGTCTCATTTTTATCGTTACTGTATGGCTCTATTCCCCCCCAGCCTGCTTCCCAGTGTCACCCCGGACTGCGCCTGTCGCCTCGCTTTCACACATCGCCAGGACAGGATCTGAGGAGGGGAATGGGGTCTTTGCATGCAAAGTCTGGATCAGAACAGGCCATCAATCAGCAGAAATGTTTCCTGGATTTCTGTGGTGCTGTCACCCTGCTCCTCCCCCGTATATCTCCCTCTGTGACCCCCATAGACCAGCGCACTGCTCTCCTGAAATACTCTGTGCTGCTGTCACCCTGCTCCTCCCCCATATATCTCCCTCTGTGACCCCCATAGACCAGCGCACTGCTCTCCTGAAATACTCTGTGCTGCTGTCACCCTGCTCCTCCCCATATATCTCCCTCTGTGACCCCCATAGACCAGCGCACTGCTCTCCTGAAATACTCTGTGCTGCTGTCACCCTGCTCCTCCCCCATATATCTCCCTCTGTGACCCCCATAGACCAGCACACTGCTCTCCTGAAATACTCTGTGCTGCTGTCACCCTGCTCCCAGAATCCTTCCTGCCTGCCATCCTCGGTGACCGAAGACCCCATTCCTCTCCTCAGATCCTGTCCTGGCGATGTGTGAAAGCGAGGCGACAGGGGCCTGATGTATGGTGGAAGGAGCAGGGTGACAGCAGCACAGAGTATTTCAGGAGAGCAGTGTGCTGGTCTGTGGGGGGCGCCCTGTTCGGTGCCAGGGATTGTACATAGAGTGCTGTGTTTTATACACATGGATGGACCGTCTGCTTGTCTGCTCCACAGAAATCCAGGAAACATTTCTGCTGATTGATGACCTGTTCTGATCCAGACTTTACATGCAAAGACAGTCAGTAACTTTGCAGGCCCCGTGAAAATGGCTGCTCACTGTGTTCCTAGATGTCATAGGTTTTTGTGACAGATTTCTGTAGCTGCTCCCCCCTAGTGTTAAGAAGTGGAAATGCCAAACTTTTTAAAATTATTTTTCATATTTTGCAAAATTAAAAACAAATGATAATATTTTTTAAGAAAATGTAAACATTAATTCTTTACATTTTTTCAATTGCTGAAAAAATTTTTTTTGGATGGCACCTTCCCTTTAAGCAAATGTTAAGTAAGAATAAATGACTTACAGACAGGCACTGTAATGGTGTTTGTGCTTGTTTTTTTAATAAATTCAACCGTACACCT